>NC_142796.1:74522275-74540674 GCF_049724085.1 Artemia sp. Qi Xiang Cuo | reverse complement strand
AATATGAATAAAAATTATTGATTCATTCTGGTGGGGGGGGGGGAATGGTGCTTAGTAACACCTTGAAGTTTTTTTTCGATTTTGCACCACGCCAATATTGCTATAAAATCTTGGAGTCACCTGCAGAAGATGGACAATCAAACAAAATTTGCTGAATGTTTCCATCATTTCAGGCTTGTTTGAACTTTATCCAGAAAATAATCACTGAAAAAGAAAAACAGCATAGAAGAAATACAAAATACTAACAAAAGGCGGGTTGATTTAGTGACTTTATTTTAGGGTTCATGCTTAGAAATAATTCTAATTCTAAAAAGCCTTGTGATGACAAAAATAACGTCATCAACAAACCGGCCCCAGAAGCGGTCTTTCAGAAGAAAAGTTTTCAAAGCGGAGTTTTCAATAAATTACATTAAAAAGTGGTCAAAAAAGGTGATTTTTTCCTGATTTTTTAGTTTAAGGAATACGGAGTAAAGTCAAGAAGATTCTTAACCACCTATTTTCGAAGTAAATCTGGATTCTCAACAATAAATATTAAACCAAATATACCCGCCTTCACACTGAAGACTATCTCAGTGAAATTCACTTGTTTTTGAGGCGAGCAAAATATTGATCCCTTAGACAAGACACGGGTTTCTTCCGGTGTAAGAGCTTTCGAAGATAGGTTCTCAACAGCCGGACCTGGACAGATTCAAGGAAGAAAACGTCTGGAATTTTGAAATTGTTTAATTTTACAAACTTTTTGATAAGCGAGCCCTAGCCATTAAAAAAAGTCGTAGTGGAAAGAATTTTGAGCTATTTTAGAAATCTGTTGAAAATCTGCCACTGAAAGGTTTGCTGTAACAAATGTTGCATTTTTGAGATTGTATTACTGAGGAAAAAACGTCTGTTTTTATGGTCTTTCAAAATGTGGATTAATGACTGAAAACCAACCCTATCACTAGATTTCCTTTCCGATTGTGGAATAATTCTATTTACCCTACAACTGTGCAAAAATTCTTGCTCATTAATTAGGTTAGCGTGTTTTTGTTGACAAATCAAAATAATTAAGACTTGGTCATATGACCCCCGTAAACTTGTCGCATATAATTTCTGAGACCACACTCGGTAATCATGACAAAAAAAAAACGCAAAGCTAAGCTTTAAACTAAGAAATGAAGGCAGAATAGGAAATGCTGATATGCTGCGCGACAAAGCACATAAAATCATTTTACATGCTGTTAATAACAAACTTTTTTAATCTTAGTGTTAGTTTTAAGGTTTGGTTTTTATATCTTCCTTTGGATTTTTATCGGTTTTTTTTTATTATTATTCTGCACTGAAAACGGTCAAGCGGAGGTCTTGACCGACGAATTCAGGCCCTCTTCACAGGTCATATCATCCCTGAAAGCCCGTTTTTCCTATCTTTTGAAAGTTCAAATTAGAGTGACTATTTGAATGTTTTGATCCGATCCCATGTGCAGCTGCGCTCAGCAGTACAAAAACGCCGAAAGGGCGAGCGGTCACCATATGGTCGTCTTGGGACCTTAACAGCCACACTAGAACTTTTAATTTTAAACCAAAGGAGCCATCTCCCAGTTTTTGACAATTATTCACTCTTGGCGATGAGGCCAGCATAAAAAGTGTCTCTTTTTTCTAAGTCTCCACTAGCTGTTGTCACTTGATTCCAAATTCTAAAATTTAATAAACTTAAACAATTTTGACTGGAACGCAATAATTTAAAGAAATAATAAATAAATTAAATCATAATGCTTATTTTATTTAGTTGTAAAATAGATTAATACAAATATTTAATCCCTAGTCTAAAAATATTTTCTTTATTATATTATAAAAATTATAAATTAAAAATATATATTAATATATTATATTATATAAATTAAAAAATTATAATATTATAAAAATATTATTATCTATTTTTAAATAAATAATTTAACAAAATAGCGCTATAGTCTAAAAAATAGATCAATTTTGATAACCCTGTTAAATAATATAAAGACCAAATAAAGTATAATTAATTTTAATATCGAATTCAATCTAACTACAATAAATAGTTATAGAATACAAATATTTACAACACCGGAGCAAAATGGCAACTATTGCACCACAACACAAGCAAAAACTAATCGGAGACCATGCCATACCCTTATAGTAAAAAAAATCTATGGATAAAAAGCTCTTTTTCACTTGTTCAAAATTTGTTCACTAACAATGCGGCAGGGCTGCCAGAAAATTCCTTTTTTTGGGCCCGAACGCTCTTTCTTAAAATTCTGAGATATGATGTTACATAGTTGTTAAATGATTAAATAGGTCTGCATTATTCTTTTCAAGGCTGTATCAAGAATTCTGGTTTTGAGGAGACAGAGGGGCTAACGCCAAAGGTTCCCTCAGGGGTTCGGACTTTCACATTCTTTTAAATGGTTATAATTTTTTTTTTTTTTTTTTTGTAAATTTATCAAGCAAAAACCCATAATATTCACAACTATAACATAAATATACATTCAAGTTAGCAAATTTGCCATTTTTGCTATTTACAAGAAAACAATATTAAAGTCATGGGACATTAAAACTATCGGTAATATCTGGGATTTTTTTGGTAGCATTAAAACCTCTGGGGTGGGGGTAGGGGGTACTCATCGATAGTTATATTCTGGTTTTGTCTAATAAGTGATATTAATATTTTATTTCAAAATATTATTTTGAAGTCAGTTGGGAGAACCCTAACCATCGACGTTTTGGTTCTATCTTCTAATTACTTACAACTTCTAAGAGACATTGATTGCTAACTTAAGTAGAATATTTAGATTCAAATTCAACAACAAATAGTTAAAGAAACCCCCAAAAAAATGTACTTTGTCTTGCGGCTTTCAATAACATTCAATAAACCAAACACCTTAATTTTAAAATTAAACTGTGCAGTTGAAGGGATAAATAAAAATACTGAGGTAAGGGTAGCAAGAACATACGCAGGGAACAGTTTGAAAAGGAGCTGGATATTTCAGGGGGGTGGGCGAAAACCCGAAAAATATGCACACGATTGGTGAATCGTATAGATAATAGAGAAAGTATAAGGGAAACATTTACAGTTTCAAGATGTTACGAAGGGTGAAGCCCCAGACGCACCTACCCTGTGTAGGTTTCTTAAGGACGGTGAGTAACATTTTGGTGGGAATAAACCCAAATATTAAGAAACGAAAATAATAAAACATAACTGATGCAATTTTTACTACTTAAAATGAAGCGTTAACATAAGGGTTTTAGACACGTGACTTTAATTTAGACAAATGCCTATTGTTAGAAATAACTTCCAAAAGATCTTCAAAAACACATATTCTAAAAACGAACTGTAACTAATTACCGCTGATAAATTCATTAAAGTTAGCCCTAATATTAAATTTGCAGTATGATTGCTAAATATATCATATCTCGTTTATTCGTTGCGATAACATTTGTAAATGTGACTCGTACTCAAAATGAGGTTGCAGCAGATTTGTTTCAATAGACAATGAGTTCCAGAAAAGAAAGAAAGCCCATGAAAGCAAACCCATTATATTTTGTCAGTGTCCATTAAAGTCGCAATATTCTTTATATAAAAAACACTGCAAACACATTGTTAAAGCTATAATACTCGTGTCATCACAAAAAACGTGTTTCACACATTAATATAGTTTAGTGGGTGTATACCAATTGTCTTTCGGTGCAAAAAAAGAGTTGTTTAAGTTCACTGATTCACTTTAACACATCGACCTCTAAAACATAGTTCATACATAAGAGACACTTCTGTTGCTGTAGAGATACCAATTACGTTGTTCTTTGAGGATTCAGCATGAAGCTGCTCTTCTGTGTGTTCATTCGATGCCTCTGGGGAAAGGTCTATTGCACTACCTAAAAGAATTGTGCGAATATAGTAGAAGCTTAGGTGCACAGTTTAAGTATATACAAGTAGCGAAATCTTTTTCCAAACATCTTAGCACATACGTCAAAGCCATAGATAGACTCTGAGCATATACGTTAGAACCATAGTTTCAGTTGCTACTTCACTTTCCATCGGAAACATTTGCCATTGCGCGTGCACGAAGGCGGGGTCATGAATCTTGTGTAGTTTTAGATGTGTGTCAAAAATTTTCAATAGGGAGTATAGGACTTTTCGGTACTGTATATTACCTTTATTGTGCTTAGGTGCTTAAGCAGTGACACCAATTAGAGGGGTTGGCGGCTGCCCCCTCTAGATCCCTACCCCCAACAAGTTTCGGAAAATACCTTTTTCAGTGTATTTTTTATTGAAAAATGCTTTCTCCGGAATGTTCATTGAAAAAATTAGAAATCTGATCCCTCCCCTAGACTTTTGAAAATAAATTTGCCCCCTCCCCTCTTGCACCTCCTAAATTTTTACTACTTGACGCAAATGTGCTTAAGATGTGATTTTTAATCCTAGAATTCTTTCAAACTGTAGCTATGTTATCAAGCCAAAAAAAAGGAGTGCCTGACCTTTGAATAATGTCAGCTGAAAAAAAAACTACGAAATTAACGTATTACCTGAAGCCTACAAAACTTACTTAGTTATTGGAATAGGAGTGAATTTTGGGCACTGTTCATAAAAATCGTAACTAAAAAGTTTTATTATTTGATTTATAAGTCGAAATATAGGCCTATAATATTTAACCAGCTTCATCAGAAAACCTTAAATGCTAGCTTTGCTTAAAATCAAATGTCAATTATGAAATAGCACCTATGTATTTGATAATGGACTCATGTGTTATAAAATTAGCCTCAGAGGTGTTACCAACAACTTCAGTGATCATTAAACACCAATTTTTGTGAAAACAAAACAATATTTGTGAGACATACACTTACTGCATTTTGATTTTGGACTTTTATATTACAAAGTTGCTCCTTGAACTTGTGTTCAAAGACTGATAAATTCTTAAAAACCAGAATTGGTGAATATTCAACCCTATTTCCGGAACACTGTCTTTTATTCATATCAAATTTAAATGTCTACGTTGCAATAACAGCCTCAGATTTATAATCAATAAGCTGACAAGATATTAAATATCAACTTTCATGGAAATCAAACAATAATTGCGAAATAAAAACTTAGTTCATTTCGATATAGGAGAGTCAGACAACAATCTTGATAACCCTTAATGATTAGTATTTAATTCTTTTGAAGTCAAAAGACATAAAATGAGCCGAAGGAGGCACAATATATCTAATTATATGTATGAAGCTGGTGAGGTCGTGAGGGGACTGGATACCAGCCCAAGAGCTCAGGCCTTGGTCCTCATATAATACAGCCTTGAAATCCTTCTATGACCTAATTTTTGACAGTGTATATTCCACAATCTCTTTTTTAAAGATTAACAATATTATTAAGAAAATCGTAGTCAAAGTGACAGGGTTGGAAAAGTAAATACTGATGGTCATCAAGTGTCAACACATAGAATTGGATGATTATAAAAAACTGGGGGACAACTGACGTAATTACAAATTCTAAGCTAAAGTACTCTTTTTAGTGGGGGGGGGGGCCAAAGCGGGTCAGAAAGTAGGCTGACATAAAAAAACTGGTGATTTTTATTAAATCAATACACTTTTTCTTGTTAGTTCTTCTTATTATAAGTTTAAACTTTTGATCAGAAAATTTTGCGAGTAAGGATGATAAACAATTAGTTCAATTACCGTGCTGTTGTAGTATTTTCAAGAAAATGCTTCTGTCAATGCTATTTTTACCTTTGTTAGCTTTGAAAAAATGTGCTTTAGTCTTCTTCACTTTTTTTTCACTATCACACAGCTGAATTATTTCCGTATATCATAATTCCAAGGAGTTAAAGATCAGGAAAACCCCTTTATTATGCCTATGGATATTGTACACAATATTATAATATGATGTATTGTTGTAGAGCCCCTCAAAAGTCTGACTAGAAAACATATTACAGCCCACAATGTTTGATTTAGGTCCGACAATGCCTTCTGCTGTATGTGCTTGTGACAAGAATCTAGATGTCCTGATTTTTAGAATGGGATGCTACATTTAATGGGTAATAGTATCCTCTGACAATTGGAACTACATATATCTAAGTGAATAGATATCACTAATCTTTGTCGTTTAATTTACAGATGGATAAGAAGAAAAACCCTTACTAGACTCTTTCTCTCTTTTGGCTTGCATCATCTGATGAACTGTGTCGAGTAAGCTCGGCTCTTCACTTGCAGATTCACTACTTGGAGTTGTGTTAAGAGAAGGGGCTGATGTCAGAGGCCTCTTTTTTACTGCAACTTTAATTTTTCGCCTTTCTCCTGTTGGCTGTTTAGCTCCAAAAACGGGACGTTTTTTTTCTCCGTTAGGTAACTCCTAAAAGTAAAAAAGAAATTCTTAAAAAAAAAGCCGTTTTCTGTGTGTTTTTTACTGTCACTACTAATAACTTAAAGCAGGATACAATCCTCGGAAGCAAGGTTGCCACCTGTAGCCCAAAAGTACTATTTTAGCACTAATATTATGTCTAGCACTGTAGCACGTGCTCAGGGTTGCCACCTGTAGCAAGAAAGTGATATTTTAGTTCTTTTATAGTAATTTTTTTACTGTAGCACCGAAAATCGCTGTGTAGCACTCAAATTTGGGCAATCGTAGGACTTTAGGAAATCACCGTAGTGACAACCCTGCTCAAAAGGTAACATAATATCCAAAAGATGCACAGTTTCTTTGGCTATACGAGCCCTTTCATAGTAAATAACGTTATGGAAGGAGCAGCGATGCTTTCGGGAAATTAAAAATGGATTTTCAAAAATGAGGGAACGCTCAAGCGTTGCCTATAGTAAACAGTCATGAGACTTCAACGTTTTTTGTTTTTTTTTATTATTTTGCTTGTCTAAAGCCACTCTGTATGGAAGGATTAGGTGCAGACATTTTGGAGGGTACTCATTCGATTGGAGACTGAAAGTTCTAGTGGATTTTTGGAGCCAAAAGTGATCAGAGGGGAACCAGTCACTTCCTACGGCTGTTTTAGCTTCCCTCCCTTAAAAATGTCTGATCAAAATTTCGAGATAGTCATTTTGTTCCAAGTAGTCTAAAGGTCAAATAACTATGCCTTCAGGGATGACTCTCCACAGCTCCCTAGGACAAGGAGTAAAAATTATGGAAGTTTCCGATTACTTACATATAGGGTTTGTTTCCGGAAATGGGGGCATTTTTAATCCTGTGTCTCCAAAGAGGACTCGCAAAATACATTTTAAACATTTTAGTATAATTAGAACATTGAAAAATAAAAATAAATTATTGTTAAATAAAATTTTGAGTCACTGAGATTTCCAGGAATTAATTCTTTCTCAAAAAGTCAGAAAGGAGCAAATAAAACCCAAATGTACCAGAAAATCTTTATTGTACCAAAAATCCCAAACGTACCGCTTTGTGCTAGGACCTCTAATTGTAAAAAAAAAACGATATAATTATACGGCGTTGGCAACGTCGCTGATAAAGTAGGTAAGACTTACCTTCTCCACATCCTGCCCAAAAGAAAAAGGATTGGAGATTGCCTCAGAAATTTCTTTTGCTGTTTCAAGCTGCTCTGCAACTTCATCCATCATGTCATGAACCTTGTCAACGTCACTAAAACAAATTCAGAAGCATAATAACATTCATTTAGAATCAAGAAAAAAATGGGACAAAAATGTGAATGAATTTTTTTGCTAGTCCGCCAAAATTGCAGGGGGGGAATAGAAAAAATCATCAGACAGAGGGAGGCCCGAGTGACCATAAATCTTGCACATCCCTTTCAGATTTTTTTAGGGGGAAGAGCGCAGCGCCCTAAAGCTGAACTTGTGGCTCTGTTCACAAACCCTTCCCCTCTTTTCAGTATGTACAATAGTGGTTTCAGTGAATTGGTCATCATTATAAACTAAAAGAAAAAAAAAGCAATCTTATACAGTATATTGTCAATCAAGTTTTTTAAGACTTCAAAACCTTTTTACAAATTTTAAAATCATCTTTTGAATATTGACTCTTTGAAAAACCCCTTCTGAAAAAAAAATATTCTAAAATTTCAGAACCTACATAAAAGCCTTAAAAAACTACAGTTGCTCCGATTCAATTCTGATCAGCTTAAAAGTAAGGAATTACTCGCTTTAAAAATTTTTTACAACAGAAGTCATGCCCAGCACGCGGTAAAAGTATACGACACATAGTGGCAGAGCGCGTCATGTGTGGCGAAACTATAACATACGTTTTATCACTGGTACAAACTATGGTTTATAACCAGTCTCATATTTCATCGAAATCTAGCAGCAACAAAATTATAGTTATGCGCTTTGAGACTCTTCCTATTTACACTCAAGGCTTTCAACCTTTAGTAGTATCAAATTTCAGTCAGCAGACGGTTTTTGAAAGAACACTAAGAGGGGCTGGGAGGGGGGCCGTCGAAAAGAGAGGGAAGGAGGATTTTGGTGTTGTATTATAGCGCTGTCCCTGGAAAAACATGTACTAATAAAATTCGAAAGTAATTGAATATTCAAAAATGGTTAAAAAAAGGGCTCACAAATTAATGTGAGAAAGGTACAAAATACATACAAGTTTGTGAAAAACAAGAGTAGCCCATACGGGGTAAAAATCTTATTACCTATCTGGAATGACCCTCCCTCCTTGTACAGAAAAATGGCCAATCATGATTAAAGAATAAATACTTTCACGTTTTGACGTTCCTTCTTCGAAAAACGTTCTTATACCCCCATAGCCCTGCCAATCAAACGTGAACGCTCAAAGAGATGCAAGAAATTAAAAAACATATACTGGCTCTAAGTTCGTCTGGGCCAAAATTTCTGCTCGATTTCCATAGCACGGACCATTTGCATTCGTCATACTATACGCATTTTGAATCATCCGATATTTAAATAGGTTTTTGTGCATTTCTCAAAGGCTTTTAAGTCAATTTGTCTGTTATTATTGGAAATGCTTGACTTTAAAACTGAGGTAAATACAAACAAACTAATGCTTTAGACTTATCTAAGGCTTAGCTTTCAACCATTCTATAGCAGAACTATGTCCTTTACTTTACAATTTTAGGTAATTCAAATAATAATATTATTTTTAATACTATTCTTAAGCTAGTTCGAGTAGTTTAAACGTAGGCTAGTTTTCAAAAATGTTCCCAATACTCTTCAGCAAGTACAGAAGCATGGGAGAAAGCCTTTGGGTCCGTGACTCATCTCCCTCCGAGATCTTAGGGTCCATGACTCCTCCCCTCAATGGTCTTTAGGTTCGCAAGTCCCCTCCCCCAAAGGTCTTCGGGTTCAAGGCTCCTCCCCCTCGAAGTTTAGGTTTTTATATTTTTATAATTATTTTTTTTACGTTTTATTAAAAAAATATAATATTTGAAAAGCAATTTTTGGTGTGCTGTATTTTTAGAGGAGTAATTAAAAAATAAATACTATTTAATAAATAATACTAGTCTTAAAATACATGGCTCTAAAACTGACCTGGGTAGAAACAACTTCTTCAAAAATCCTAAAAGATCAAATCTTCAACAAAAATCTCATTCCATTTACCATTACAACATTTAACGTATACAACTAACACTTCTTTCACACTGCACTGTGAAACCTTTTCATACTAGCATGATTTTTGTCATGTTGCATTATGTAATTTTATGGAGCAAATTTTGCACATAGCGAAAGCACTTCGAAGTAAATTCAACCTCTATTCACATATTTACGTTACTTATGTTTACGTTATGTCTATAGAAAAGTCAAAGTCAACAGCTAGTAGGAACAAAACGGAATTTTTGGATTATATATTAATTTTTTTTTTTAACAAAATTATATAATTATATATTAATTTTTTTTAAGGCAATCAATTAAATTTGAAAATAAAATCCTATAAAGCCTTTCCTATAAAGCCTATAAAGCCTTTCGTGCTTGATCAGAGCTTGAATTTCCACCTCCATTTCACATTTTTTAATAGTTTGATTACAATAACTGTCATATTTTAGCCTAGATCGAGAGAACTTGTTTAAGTGTGAAAGCTTACTCTTACTTCAATGTAACTCAACCATTTAGCAAAGAAAATTCAGCTGCATAATGCTGAGATTATTATTTGTTTTGAAAAAAGCGATCGATGTGGTTTCGGTATGACGTTCCACTAGCAAGATTTTATTGTCATATAATCTAAATTGTCAAGTTATGATGAAATGTTGAAAACTTGTTTTTTTGTCTTAGAAAACTTTAAGAGCCCCAAAATGGGTCATATAGATACCAAAACCATTTTAAGACCTTTTAAACATTTTTACTACTACTACTAATAATAATAACAACTCACCACAGCACCAAACCGCGTGAGGCCAACACAGCTACGTACGCTCCTCCTCCTTCCCAATCTATTCAAAGCCTCCCTATTTACACCCTCTCAGGATGTTCCCATTTACTTTTAATCTTTCTTTATGATATCCTCCTACCACAACCGCAGACGACCTGCTTTCTGTATAGCCCTAAACGGTTGGCCAAAAAGGACTATCTGTCACCCTTCTTGCGCAAAACGTGCCCTAGCTATCACAACCTTTCTATCCCCTCAACCACCTCAACCTTTCTTTCATTATAGCCCTAGAAAGCAGGATTGAACAACACTTTTCGTGTAGCCTACTGTTTGAAATAAGGCCAGTCAGCTGGGTACCCAAAACAGTCCGCTGGCAATTTCTCTGGAAAACATCTAGCAAAGCTTCATCCACTTTTCGGAGCACCCATGCTTCAGAGCCATATTTGACCACTAACATCACTGTAGCTTCTAATATTCTAATCTTGGTTTGCAAACTTATCTTCCTATTCTTCCAAATTTCTTTAAAGTGTGAAAAAACACCCTGAGCCTTGGCTATTCAACTTTTAGTACCTTCACTGCTTCCACCGCCTTTACTAATAACCTTAGTAGGCTGTCCACCTGATCAATCCTTTCGTTACCCAACGTCACCTTTTCATCTTCACTTATTCCTAGCCTTTGTGACATAGTCTTCTTAACATTTATTTTCAAGCCTATTCTAGCTCCTGCAACTCGCAAAACCTCTAAAAGTTCATTCATTTTGCTCACACTTTCATCTAGCATGCTTAAATCATCAGCATAATCTATGCCCAGGAGAGTTTTTCCTCCCTATTTGATTCCGTGGTCTCCCATTGCCTTTCCTGTGCTTCTTAAGACAAAATAATTTATATAATGGGGGATAGAACACAACCATGCTTAACTCCTGATTTAACACGAAACCAGTTGCTAACCTCATTTCCTACCTTAACTGCAGCAATGTTATTCTCGTACATAGCACTAACCGCTTTAATATATTTGTCTGGTATACTATACAAGGATAAGACCTTTGCTAAAGCTCTATCAACAGAATCAAACGCTTGGTCATAATCTATAAAAATGAGGACCAAAGGAGTTTGATAACTCAGGCACTTCTCAATTATTAACCTAAGAGTGAAAATTTGGTCTACACATCCTCTACCTTTTCTAAAATCCCACTGTTCTTCTCTTAAAATTTTATCAACAGCACCTCTTAGTTTAAGAGGTGATAAAAAATATCATATTACTAAGTAATTTGCTACCTACAGAGACCAGACAAGTGTCTCGATAGTTATCACACTCACTCTTATCTCCTTTCTTATACAATGGTTTAATTAAGGTTTTTCAAAAATTGCTATGTACTTCCCCTTTTTCAAAAATCATATTCACAATCTTCAGTAACATGTCTCTCACCTCAGAGCCGCCATATTTAAGAAACTAGTTTACCACCCTATCACCACCAGGAGCCTTGTTATTTTTCAATCCTTTTAGTACTGTCGCTGATTATTCCTCACAAAACAAATCTTCCTTCAAATCCAAGGTATCACAAACTTTTTAATTTTACTCTATGACTTTTCCTGTAACTATCTCGGTTTAGAATATTCTCCGAATGTTCTGCCCGTCTCTCTTTAACTCTTTCCTCATCACTAATTTTGGCCCCGTTCTTATCTTTAACAGGGACAAGTCAGATTGACTACTCCTTCTCAATTTATTAACATGCAAGTACAATATTTTACTTTTAATGCTGTCTAGCTGCATCTTCCAGATCCTCGGCAATTTTATTCATAGCCTCCACTTCACACCTCCTTAGTTCATACTTTTAATGCTTCCTCCACTTTCTTTACATTTCTTTTGTTTTCTTATGATCTGTCACTCAGATAATTCTTGTACAAGCCCGGTCTCCTCTGTATTAAACATGAAACTTTTTCACTAATGTTTCTAGCTGTAGTCCTAACTTTCTTCCCTAAGACACCATCAACAACTTCACAAAAAGTTTCCCTAAAATTATTCCATCCATCTTCCACGTTGTCAAATTTTAAACTTTCCAATTTAGTATTCAACCGTTCCTCGGAAGTTTCTCTCAAATTCTCATCCTTGAGTCTACCAACATCATAACTTCCCGGGAGCTAGCTACCCTTCCGATATTTCAGCTTTAAATTAACCCTAGAAACTACCAGATGGTGATCTTTACTTTTAGCATCAATAACAGTACTCCTATATACCCTAGTATCTTGTATTGATCCTGCCAGTCTTTGGTTTACAATAACATAATCAATAAGGCTTGCAGTCTTACCCTCATATGAAGGCCATGTTAACTTATCGGTCATTTTATGACCACACACTGCATTGGTTATAATTAGATTGTTATACCTACAAAATAGCAGCAGTCTGTAGCCGTTACTGGTATCTTTACCTACACCATATTTACGTAATCATCTGAATTTTTTAACGTCGTAACATTCCAAGTTCCAATTTTCCTGTTCTTTAAATAATCGAAGTTATTTTGGCCTCAGGAAAAGCAATGGTCCCGAATACCAGTACGGGACAGGGACCAACACATCTTCTCAAGTCTACACCAAAGCGCTTAAGCTGACTTAGAATTGGACAGCAAGAAGTCCCTGGGACCTCCAGAAATCTTAAATATTTTTTAAAACATCATCATCTCCAAATTCACTCAAAGAAAAGGTAATTTGTTTTCCTGATGAATGAACTTTCTAAGACTACAAATGAAAACAAGAGGCAGCCATGGCACATTATATAACTATCAAAGGACCTATCTATTTCATGAATCTCCACACTTTTATAATAGGTTTAAAAACTTATTAACTTTTCAGGCAGCAGGAATTGATCTTTTTACTTGCACAATAGATAAATGCACAAAGGTGCATTTGGAAATAAGTCTTTTCTTTATTTTTTTCTTCTAACCATTCTTGAGGCTTCATAAACTTCACATACCTTGGTAGTATCATTAGTAAAGACCGAGGGTGCAGCGAAGGTGTTAAAAGTCGAGTAGCCAAGGCTCAGTGTGTTTTTTCACAGTAAAAATAAAGTTTGAAAGAATAGGAAGATAAGTCTCTAAACTAAGATTAGGATATTGGAATCTACACTGATGACAGTGGTCAGGTATGGTTCTGAAGTGTAGACGCTCTAAAAAATGGAGAAGGACTTGCTAGATGTTTTCCAGAGAAAATGGATCAGGTACCCAACTGACTGACCATATCTCATGCAGGAGGAGTGTGCGTACCTGTCTTGGCCTCATGTGGCTTGGTACTGTAGTGAGTTGTTAGTAGTAGTAGTAGCAGTGAAATTTAATTTTGATATATATATAGCGAGACTCTTGTATTTTTAGTGTATTTGGAGATAAAATCACTTTTTATATTTTTCTTTTGTTGCTAACCCTTTGTTCGACAACTCGAGTAACGATACCAAAGAAAGGAATAAGAAGATACGACGCAATATGAAAGATCTTCTTGTACAGTTATGGCAGACATTTTCTAATAAATAGGTATCCTAGATGGAATGATTGGCTCATTGGAACGGAAATTAAAAGTTCTAGTTCCCTTTTTAAGTGACCAAAAAAAAATTGAGGGCAACTAGGCCCCCTCCCACACTTATTTTTTCCCAAAGTCACCCGATCAACATTTTGAGATAGCCATTTTGTTCAGCATGGTCGAAATTATGATAAATATGTCTTTTATGATGACTTAATTCCCCGAAGTACCCAGAGGGAGGGCTAAAAGTTATGAACTTTACCCAATGTTAACATATAGTATTGGTTATTGGGAAGTATACAGAAGTTTTCAGGAGGTTTTTTTTCTGGTAGTGGGAGGGATGGGTGGGTCGGTGGTTATGTTGGAGGATCTGTTCACGAAGGAAGTTTTCATGGGGGAAGGGATATTGCCATGAAGGGGGCGCCGGACTTGCCAGCATTATTTATTGGTTATTGGGAAGTATACAACCATTTTCAGGAAGGTTTTTTCTGGAGGGGGGGGGCTAGAGGAGGGGGTTACTCTGGAGAATATTTCCGTGGAGGATGTTTCTTTGGGGTAAGGGACATTTCTATGAAGGGGGCGCCGGATTTCCAAGCATTATTTAAGAAATGATCAGAAATTAAATAAAAAAAACAAGTTTTTTCAACTGAAATTTAAGAAGGAATATTAGAACTTAAAACGAACAGAAATTATAACGTATGTGAGGGGGTTCTCCCCCAAGTCAATACCTCGCTCTTTACGCTACAGTTTTTTTTTAGTGCTTTCAAAAGAGCTATCTATTCTAATTAAACGGCCTTTGTGATTCAGGGGTCTGTGAATCAAATTTTTTTTAACTTTTAACGTAAAGAGCGTGGTATTGACTAAGGGAGAACCCCTTCATATAAGTAATAGCATATACGTAATAAAAAAAACAATAAAAAAACAAGCGATACGGCTCAATAGTAATCGAAACTTTTAAAAACGAAATTTTGATGTCAATAAATGTATCAAAAGAATGTGTTTATAATGCTGATCCTAAATATATAAATTTTATTAAGTTTAGTATTACTCATCAAAGGCTACGAGCCTGAGAAAATTTACTCGATTTTTCAAAGAGGGGGGAAACATCCCCTACAAGTGAAAGGATATTAATGAAAATCACACCGTCAGATTCAGCGTATCAGAAAACCCTATTAAAAAAATAACGAATATAGAAGTTAGTTACGTAAGTTAATTTGTAAAGACATCCATTTAGCAAAAGAAAAGTAAAATTTTTATGCAAATAAAAGCTGCATTAACTAAAAAACGATCAGAAATTAAATAAAAAAAACAAGTTTTTTAAACTGAAAGTAAGGAGCGACATTAAAACTTAAAACGAACAGAAATTATTCCGTATATGAAAGGGGCTGTCCCCTCCTCAACAACTCGCTCTTTACGCTAAAGTTTGACTCTGTCTCACAATTTTATTTCTTAAAACAATAAAAAACTTTAGCGTAAAGAGCGAGGCGTTGAGGAGGGGACAGCCCCTTTCATATACGGAATAATTTCTGTTCGTTTTAAGTTTTAATGTCGCTCCTTACTTTCAGTTTAAAAAACTTGTTTTTTTTATTTAATTAGCAAAAAATCCCGGTATTTTACAAAAAATCCCGGACAAAAAAAAAGTCCCGGACTGCAAAAAAAAAATCCTGGAAAACCGGGATTAATACCGGACAGCGGCAACCCTGTATCTAGCTTGAGGCAGGCAAATACTCCAATAAAACCTGCTTACACCCTTTTACCACCCACAGAATTCCGTCTCCTGACGATAAACGGAAAACCTGCTCTTACACGCCTTCTGAAATACTGTGTTTTATCTGTTTTTTCAGGAAGTTTATACTGCTTTTATAAGACCAATTTGAGAAATATTTTAATTTTGACCTCATAGTTACTAGACCAGTATGTGGTTAAAATATTTGTATAGATATTGTTTTATTTTGATTAAGAATAAAGATATACACGACTCTTAATTAGAGCACACTTTTCAAAAACATTTTTAGTGTTTTTGAAAAATTAAAAAGAAAGAAAAAAAAGGAAGAAAAATCAAGGTACTCAAGAGTATATTTTTTGCTATTGAATGGTGTCTCTATCTTAATTTTGCGCTCAAGTGAAAGGAAATACAGGCGTAGAAAGATTTTACATGCAAATTGATGCCACGTAGATATACCTTAAGGCAAAGAAGACAGCATAGCTAAACCTTGTCCAATAAAGAAAAAGAAATATAAAGTTAGAAATTTCTCAGGACATAGAAGTGCAAGTAAAACGGTTAAGGGGCATAAGGGGCGTAGCTAAGAAACGAGAGGTTTAGAGGATTCAACTCCTTGGGATAAAAAAGACAGGATAGTTGGAACCTATTCAACGGTGAAAAATGAACATTCTAGGGAAGGAAGGATTAGAAATTGATATCCGAATCTTTTTAATTCCTGGGAATATTTTTGGTCTACGCCTTTATTATTAATGCAGAGGGGGTAATAGTGCTCCTCGTCTTGTGACTATGTGTTTCTATATATAATAAAATATTACATTTACACGTCTACCAGCAGAGATAGAATAGTCAAGACCATAATGACCACAACCCGTACCTTTCTTAGGGGGGGGGGGAAAAATCGGACCACGAGTTTTATTTTAAGCGTTTGTTAAGGGTAATATTTATTCTTTAGGGAGGTGGAGATTGAGTGATCATAGCAGGATAAGATGAAGGTTAAAGAAATTTATTTTCTTGCTAATTTGAAATAAAGAGTTATGATCAGATTAAATTTTCTTGATTTTGACTTGGTGTTTAACTCCATGTTACTCAAATTAAATGAAGAAAAAGAAAAAAAGCTCCTTAAATGCACTAATGATCCGACTTGGGATAGAGTCCTGTCAATATTAAATTTTCTTGGTTCTGACTTAATTTTATAAAAAAAAAACCCTTAAATGCACTTTAAATGTGAAAATATTATTTTGTAGGCCTAGTGGCCGCGTTCTGGGTTGCAAGGTGATGACTATTATTAGGTGGTATAGTGGTCGGTAGAGTCATCATTTTTTGGAGAAGGGGTCCCCCCCCCACCCCAGCCCCACCCGTCAATAAAATTCAGTACCCCTCTCAGAATAATTTTAATACCGGACTCTGTTATAATTTTTTTTCCTGTACCTGTCAAATCTCACAGTCAATCTATTTATCCACTCGGTTCTGTGTGGAGAATTTAAGACCTTTAATACCCGGAAGACTCTCTCTAGATGGTCCTGTTGCACTCAACATACTAAGTCAGAAATTCATTGCCCCCTCCCAGAATATTTTGGCTAGTCACGCGTCTGGGTGGTACTAGACCAAGTTTACATGACGCAATTACTTGTATTTCTCACTCCCAGCCAGTTATCTCTGTGAACTTACATCATAACCCAACCCCCAACCTTCCTGCATTTTCGTAAAATTGGCATCACTAGAAAAGTTTCAGGACATCACTCTTAATGTAAGAGTCATGACATATATTTCATATATGTCATGATGACCGTAAATTTCATATAGGATTGTTAAGAGTGATGTCATTGCCCGAGGCAAAACACCTAAACAATATTTATTATTTTATATAGGAATACAGTATGTTTACTCATATTTTATATTTTAATTTCTAGCCTTTATATATATAAAAAAAAAATTATTGTTTTTTATTCAATTTTTCTTGACAATACTTGGCTCCTCATCCATTTTTGCTTCAAGGAAATCTAAAAAAATCTAAAAAAAGAAGTCGCCAATCCCTTTTAGTTGTTTTTCAATTTTACTTGGCAACCATTAGTTCCTGATTAATTTTTGCTTAAAATAAATATAAAAAAAAATCTAAAAAAAAATCTTTATTTTTTTCCATATTTCTTGGCAATAATTAGCTAGAGATCAATTGTTGCTTCAAGGAAATCTAAAAAAGGAATACCATTTTTGTTTTTTGTTTCTTGGGAGTATTTAGCTCATGATCGATTGTTGCTTCAAGAAAATCTAAAGAAAAAACAAAAAAAAAAAACTGAGAGCGAAATACCTCTTTTGTTCTTTGTTCCGTATTTCTCGGCAGTACTTCGCTCCTGTTCGATTCTTGCTTCAAGGAAATTTTGCTGTTTTTTGAGCTCAAGCTCGGTTTCTCTTAACTTCTTTATCGCTTCAACCTCCGAGGGACTCTTGTCTTCATAGATTTTCGAAATCAAACTCATTGTTCCAGAAAAATAATAAAAAATTAAGACAACTACCAAAACTGACTGTCTACAACTACACAAACATCAACCAAAAAATGTTCTCTTATCTTTCTTTTTGGCCTGGGATATTGGTAAATTTTGGAGAATTTGTTAAACCATGATAAAAGTTGTAGGAAATGACAAAGAGAATGGATTTTTTTTGACGATCTGTATGTGAAATAAGATTTATTTTGCAAAGAGGAGAGGAGCTAAAGATAGTACTTGAAGAGGTAAAATATACAGGGCCTCAGGCAAGGGCAATGTGGTAAATAACTTTTTGATTTATATTGGCTGTGAAGTTAAAGATAAATTGCTGAAGATTATATAAGAAGGAAGTACCTAGTGATTTACAAAAAATCAAATATACTTCTTTATAAGAAAGGTGGT
>NC_142796.1:74500626-74521775 GCF_049724085.1 Artemia sp. Qi Xiang Cuo | reverse complement strand
GGGGGCCTAGTTGCCCTCCATTTTTTTTGGTCACTTAAAAAGGGCACTAGAACTTTTAATTTCCGTTCCAATGAGCCCTCTTACGATATTCTAGGACCACTGGGTCAATACTATTACCCCTGGGTAACAGAAAAAAAAACAAAAACAAACAAATAAACACGCACCCGTGATCTTTCTTCTGGCAAAAAATGCAAAATTCCATATTTTTGTAGATAGGAGCTTGAAACCTCTACAGTAGGGTTCTCTGATACGCTGAATATGATGGTGTGAATTTCATTAAGGTTCTATAACTTTTAGGGGGTCTTCGCCGGTAAAACTCATGTAAAACTCATGGTAAAACTCAGGTAAAACTCATGGTAAAACTCATGTCGGTTCTTCGGCTACTGGGTTGGGCCTTTTCGATCTAAAATCGGGATAATACTTTTCTAATGTACTTAAGAAATTTAATGATAGGCCTATAAGCAAATCAGGAGTGCGGATTACTATTGTCGGTTCTAAAAAAAAAAAAAAAAAAAAAAAAAAAAAAAAACAAATAAAACAAAAAACAGTAATATAATACAGACTCCATAATATTACCTGGTAAACAATAGACCAACAGGTCGGCGGGATTACCATTTGCTAATTTTGGTGCTAAATTGGGAACGAGAAGCAGTGTGCGCACCTGTGCTGGTCTCAGGGGGCTAGTCGTTGTAGGACGGGGCGGGGAGGGGCGAGCCACTCCCCCAACTTTTTGGCATTCGGTAAAATTTTCACCGAAGGCGAAACTTTTGGCCTAAATTTAGAAAAATCGGCCGAAATTTAGCAACATCCTTGATTTCCTTTTCAATCTGAAATCGAGATAATACTTTTCTAATATTATATTAGGTAGATCCTATTGTGCTGTCAGTTTTCTAATTTTATCTCCCACGAGTACCGTGATTAAACGGCAATCCTCATCTTAGACGCCTTTGCAGCTGTGTAAATACGAAAGACGTTACGTCACATATCACTCAAAAATAAGTTATATATCGGCTAGATTAGATCAGAACACCCAATCCATCAGTTTAATCAGAATGCTTGTATCCCCTTTCGTACTCAAGATATTCCTAAATTTATAGTCCACTCAAAACGCGTTATAACCAAGCTTTCACCAGTTTTGCTGACCAAAATACGTAAAGTGAACGGCTTTTCTAAAGCCACCAAGTTTGTCACACAAGTCCCACCATGAGATGGCCAAAAAGGCAGGATTGGAGCTTGAGAGAGATATGGAGGCAAATTTTCCAAAACAGTTGTTTGCTTCTCCTGACATTTTGGAAAACGTCATTTAGCGCCTTCCGTGTTTCTACAGCCATTTCGGCTGCCGTCAATCAAAAGGCGATATCTGACATAAAATCGATTTACAGAACTAAAAAACAAAAAAAAGTTTGAAGCCTTAGAAAACATGATAGGAGGTGCCTGTTTTGCAAACAAATTCATCAAACCTAGGTTTCAGAGCAAGACAAATTTTTTTTGTTAAGGAAAAACTAGACAATTCTTTTTCGTTCTCAAGATAGTGCAGATATCGCCTTTTAACCTGTCAACAAAAGGCGGTATCTGCAAGAGCGCCACAGTAAGATTCCTAATAATAAAACCTATATTACCATTTCACAAAATGATTTTAAATAAAAGTGAAACGCAGTTTCCAATGAGTGCATTTACTTTCCAGCAATATCAGCTATGTCATGATATAGAATAAACTTGTTTTCAGCCAGTTGTTTGGTCTTGGTCTTCGATCGCTTCTATTGCAGGAAAAAGAGCATCTCAGGGGAATACATCAAGATCAAGTCAAACTACGGCACAAGCGTTTCCACAACATTGAATTCATTTAATTTTATAAAGGTAATAAAGGTGATATTCATTTATATTATAAAAAAAGAAAAAAAGTCTACGTGTTTTTAATCGTCTTCTGGTTCACAGCCCTCGAATTCGTCAGCCAAGTCTTGCACGTTGGCTGTATGAATGTTCTTCCAGAAAGACTTTTTCCGTGTGTCTGCAATGTTGGGTACAAGTTTCATCAGGATGTTGTTTTTTCTGTCCCTTGAAATCCCCCTTGGAACCGACAGCTTCTTAGGCAAACCTTTGCCTAGAGCACTTTTGGCTTTCACTGTCAGAAAATCTACAGCTTTCATTTCGTCGTCAAAATCATATCGATTATATAGTTTCGAGTCTTTCTTCATGAAACTTGCCTGTACGATCTTTCTAAGTTGAATATCAACTGACTTTTTCCCAGACTTCTCATTCTTCCATTCGTAGAAATCGCTTATTTGGAGCTCTTTAACTTGGGTATTTTGTCTGGAATCCTGCATAACCTTTTTCAACTCGGGAAAGTCCTCAACAACCTGCGTCGAACGGGTTTTCTTCTCTATCACTCCATGCAAGCTGTCAGCTGCCATATGTGTGTGTCCATTTGTTAGGAACTTGATGGAGATCTTCTCTGGGCCCCATGATTCGTTTACAATGCACACAAACATGGACAAGATTATCCAGTTCTTGTTATGTGACGAGCGGTTATCGGCCCAGAATGAAAATTCTTTTGTATCCACTAACTCGTCTACAACACCAAAAAAAGCAAAGGCGACAGCATCCCCGGTTCTACCATATGTTGCTTCGTGTCATGCTACACAGTATGCCACTGCTGGTGACGAGCCGTTGCGAGCACTAGAAACCGGTGGAACAAAAGTTTTATTGAAACACACTAGCCTGCTTGTGAAATGCGATTCTTTAACTGCTGGCTGTATTGGAAGAATTAGGACTTTTTGCATATCAACTGTAAACACTGCCTTCTCCTCGCCGTGTGCGTGATCAGCATCTTTGTCAAGTTCTCGCCTAGCTTTTTCTGCCTGGTTTCTATGCTCCTGTTGCTTCTCCCTTTCTTCGTCTGACACACCTTGCCTGGATTCCTTTATTTTGAACAAGTCACAGATTTCACATACATCTGACCTTGGCATCTTGTTTGATATGTTCATTTCTTGCAAAACCCGAAGGTGAGAACTATGACTACAACGCTGCTCGGGAAACTTTTCTTGAAAGTCAGCAAACATAGCTTCAAACGTAATATCTCTTGGGATATATCTCACATACGGACTGTTATACCTCCTGTAGTGGGGCTGACACGGCTTGAACGATTCTATATGCATACGAATAGCTTCGCGGTCCACATCCACCTTTCTAGCACCTCCTCTTTTTTCTGAAGGGGAAAATCCGACGCCCGCGGTCTTTAGCTTTCTTGATATTACCTCGATGAATTCTGGACTGGTGTAACCCAAAGTTGAAAGATATGTCTTTTGGCACACTACCACCAAGTGTTCTCCAGCAGAAATTGGTTGGCGATACACTAAACTTTAGTCTTTAAATTTTGTAGGTTTCTAGTATTTCAGGTTGTTTCTTTTTTTGTGCTTCACTAAAAAACACGACTTGATGTATGCAATTATTTCTTCCTGGCTTAATTCTTGAAACTTGTCATAGATCTGTCTCCTCTGATCAATTGCAAATTCTTTGCACTTTTTCTTACACTTTTCGGGGTTGCACCAATTCTCTATGAATGGATGTTTTTGCCTTTTCTTTTCAATCTTCTTTCTCCTTTTTTCTAAGACTTGTGTCTTCTTTTTTGTCACAAAAGCAGGTTCTTCAACATCTAGTTTTTCTTATCGTTCAACACTAGCGATAGAGACTTTACTCTCATGTAATAATGAGATAAGCTCGCGTTGTACATCATTACTTTGTCTTGCTGCTCTTCGAACACTATCGCCTGTAGAATCTTCTGATTCTACATCTGGTTGATACGCAATTGCTGAGTTGTTCTCCAAGTCTTCGTCTGAATCAAGTAAATTTTTATGTAGGCTTTGTCTGGTATCTTCGTTACTAGCTGCATGACGGTTAGATTGAGTGGACAAGTCTAAAACTATTCCACTGTCTCTTTCACTAAACTCACTCATATCCGCATACATATCTTCTGTAGCGGTCTCATTGTTTTCCGCACGCATTTCTGTCCCCATATCATAGTTTACTCCAATGTTCTCAGTCTCAACTTTTTCCAGCCAGTATTTGATAAACTGTATGCTCTCTAATTCAGGTGGAGCATCTGTTTGGTCTACTGAAACTTTTTGTGGTAATGGATGGCTTGAGAATATTCCTCTGATGGGTATTTCTTTTGGTATCACTGTTTCTTTGGGAACAATTCTTATGATTCATGGTTCTTGGGACACAACAAAAGGAGCTGCTTCCCTGTTATCCGCATGCATCTCTGCTGTCACCATTTCAGAGCTGTAAGCGTGCATCTTTTTTGCCATCTCATTGTTTGTGTCTCTTTTGAGCTGTTTTGAGCTACTTTGCGCATTGTTTTGAGCTGTTTCCCTGAAAAAAAAAATTATCAGCAGAAAATACAAAGAACAAACAGCGTAAAGCAGAGGGGTCCCGACACTTTTTGGACCATGGATCAGATTTCGGAAGGGAAGGGATTGCATACTGGATTAACACCTAGTCGAGCAACCATCAGCCAGATCTCAGCACAGCCATGGAACCGTGAGAGCTTTTGAAGCTACAAATTGCAAAAACGGTGAATTCGAATGGTTTTCCCGACTGAAGGCTAGTTTTGTCTTGTTTCTAATGATTCAATTATTTGACCAGGACGGATACAATGTCAGATTTTATTTGAGAGCGCAGAGTCATGACAGGAGACAGATCCCCAAATATATAGATACTGCCTGAGTGCTGCAGACATGCATTGATTGCTTCTAGTGTGGACAGGGGTTGGCAATGTAAAAAAAAAAATGTAACGTAACGATTATATTTAAAATATGATTTTTTATATTAAATTTTTACATGTAAAGTATATACCTAAGTCATAAATGTTTTCGATGCCAAAACTGGATAAAGCATTTTTGTTATTTGTTACATTTTATCTCGTAAAAGAAAAAAAATCCATTTAAAGTGACATCCCTGACTGTGGACATGCACAGGACATGCATCCCTGGAGTACCCCAAAATAGTGGGTACTCTACCCCATAAACAGCTAGTGGCCCTGACTGGGAAAGATCCTGTTTTCGTCAGATATTAACAGAGTTCAAGCTCTTCTTAAATAGCCTCAAAATGTATAGTAGCTTACACTGCTGAATAGATAAAAATACACAAAACATTTGCCAAACAAGCAATAATATGGTCTGACAACAGCAAACCATCTGCAAAACGAACCCCCAGAACAGCTATGACGAAAAACCTGCATCAGAATTGCAAACTAGAAACTTAAACTGACCTATCCTACTAGCTGATTCCCTTGCTGGGGTCAAATCTCTACAAATTTCAAAATAATTCCTTTTACAGGTACACAGGCCTAACAAGCCATTTACCCTTACCTTTCTCTTGCCATCTTAAGGGCCTCTTTCAACAAGAAATTGCCACGGCTCATGATTCTGCTCTTCAGTTTTACGGAATCTTTTCTTCTACATAGCCTTGAATGTGATGAAAGGTTGGCCTTATTTGTCGATATCTGCTCTTGCACTTGAAGTAAAAGCAAAGATCAAAAAGACGATATCTGCATGTGCAGATATCGCATTTTGAGTCAGAAGAGAATACAAGTTTTCCGGACAACGGCAAATAAAACTACAAGATATCTTGGCTATTTTTGTAGATATCACGTTTTTGACTCGACCAACCGATAGAGCGGAGTGTCTTTACTTGGCATACGCAGAAATCTCAATTTCGCTCGTCATGTCAGATATCGCCTTTTGATTGACGGCAGCCGATTTGAATTGCTCAATGAGGAAAGTGCTACCCTGATCTTTTAGTGATCGACCTCGGTCATTACATTAGGTAGTAAGAACCTACTGTTTATTTTAAATTGGAATGCTCATTTTGAGCTAGAATGTATATGTTACAATGAATATCCGAAATCTGGTCAATGTCGACCGTCACCGGTGAAGGTCCAAAATTATTTTTACTGTGCGTGAATTACATTAAATAAAAAAAAACAAGCTTTTAAAAATGAAATTAAGGAGAGACATTAAAAATTAAAACGACCAGAAATTATTCTATACGTGAACGAGGCGGTCGCCTCCTCAACGCGTCGCTCTTTATGCTAAAGTTTCTTATCTTTTTAAAAAATAAAGTTATGAGACAAATTAAAACTTTAGCGTAAAGAGCGAGGCATTGAGGAGGGGACAGCCCCTTTCATATATGGAATAATTTCTGTTTGTTTTAAGTTTTAATGTCGCTCCTTACTTTCAGTTTAAAAAGTTGTTTTTTTTTATTTAATCACCCTTAAGAATCAAACAAAAACAAGTAAACATACATCCACAACTTCTACGAGTTTGAAACCTCTACGGTAGCGATCTCTTGTATGATTAAATAAAAAAAAAAAAAAAACAAGTTTAACTGAAAGTAAGGAACGACGTTAAAACTTAAAACTAACAGAAATGATTCCGCATATAGAAGGGGCTGTCCCCTCCTTAATGCCTCACTATTTACGCTAAAGTTTTTTGTTGTTTAAAAAAATAGAGTTGTGAGAATGAGTCAAACATTAGCGTAAGGAGCGAGCCGTTGAGGAGGGGACAGCCCCTTTCATATACGGAATAATTTCTGTTCGTTTTAAATTTTAACGTCGTTCCTTACTTTCAGTTAAAAAAACTTGTTTTTTTTTTATTCAATTTTTGAACGTCTTTGAATTAATGTAGGTTTTGATTTTGGCTCACTGTACATGAATAATTAAAACAAAATTTGACTATTAATTTTACTTTTATTTGGTTAAATGGTTTTCTCGAAACTTGTTTAATTTTATTTACGAACGTTTTTATTAGTAATAAATATACGTAACTTACGTAACGAACTTCTATATTCATATATTTTTAATACGTATATTAGAGGGTTTAAACCTTAGCCAATACATTGCTCTTTAAGCTAAGGTTCGAATTTCGTTTCAACTCTTTAAAAATGACCCCTTAATCACGAAGGCCTTGAATTAGAATAAATAGCACTTGTGAAAGTACTGAAAAATCTTTGGCTTAAAGAGCAAGGTATTGACTAGGGGGTAAACCCAATCATATACGTAATATTTTTTGTTCGTTTTAAGTTTTGATGGTGCTCCTTAATTTCAGTTGAAAAACTTGTTTTTTTTATTTAATTTCTTATTTTTTTTTAAATAATGCTGGTAAATCCGGCGCCCCTTCCCCCATGAAAACTTCCTTCATGGAAAGATTCTCCCACATAACCCCCGCCCCCCCCCCCCTCCCCACAACCCGAAGAAAATCCCCCCTGAAAAAGGCGGTTTGATTACCAATACCCCATACAAAATTTTAACAGTGGGTAAAGTTCATAATTTTAATCCCACCCCACGGGGACTTCGGGGGATTAAGTCGTCCTAAAAGACATAGTTATCATATTTTCGACGATGCTGAACAAAATGACTATCTCAGAATTTTGATCGGGTGACTTTGGGAAAAAAATGAGCGTGGGAGGGGGCCTAGTTGTCTTCCATTTTTTGGTCACTTAAAAAGGGCACTAGAACTTTTAATTTCCGTTCCAATGAGCCCTCCCACGATATTCTAGGACCACTGGTTCAATACGATCACCCCTGGAAAAAAAAACAACAATAAAAAACAAATAAACATGCACCCGTGAACTTTCTTCTGGCAAAAATGCAAAATTCCACATTTTTGTTGATAGGAGCTTGAAACCTCTGCGGTAGGGTTCTCTGATACGCTGAATATGATGGTGTGATTTTCATTAAGGTTCTGTAATTTTTAGAGGGTCTTTCGCCTTTTTTTCGAATTTCAGCCAAATTATCTCAGGCGCGTAACTTTTGATAGGTAGAATCAAACTTGATTAAACTTACATATTTTAAGTCAACATTAAAATCTGATTCTTTTGATGTGTCTATTTGCACCAAAATTCCGTTTTCTTGAGTTGTGGTTACCATTGAGCCGAGTCGTTCCGTTATTATATTTAGTTATAAAGATCTATTTTATGTACATTTTAAGTACAGGGTTACCAAAAGTTTTTTTTTCTTTCATTTTGCTTTAGTTTATTTAAAAAATTTTATTTTGTTCAAATTCTTGAATTTAGGCTGAGGAAATATTGATCAACGTATTCCACTGGAAATTTATTCCTGTCCAACTGTGGAATAAACACCCAGAAAAAACGTCCATAGAAGGTCCTTTTAAAACAAAATTTAACCTAAAATATATGTATTTGTTTTTAAGGGGAAAATATTATTTAAAGAATATAGTAAACAGGATATTTTCGATGTCCGTGTTTACGAATCAGTGCATTATTTTTTATTTATTTATGGACTCGATTCCCCATCTACTACTACTACTAACAACTCACCACAGCACCAAGCCGCTCGAGGCCAACACAGCTACGCACGATCCTCCTCCACTCCAATCTATTCAAAGCCTCCCTTTTTACATCCGCCCACGGGTTCCCATTTCCTTTAAATCTTTCTTTATGACGTCCTCCCACCCCAAACGGGGACGACCTGCTTTCCGATTAGCCCTAGATGGTTGGCTGAAAAGAACAATCTTCGGCAATCTGTCATGCTTCATCCGCACAACGTGCCCTAACCACCTCAACCTTTCTTTCATTATAGCCCTAGAGAGCGGTGTTAAACTAGATTTTTCGTATAGCCTATTGTTTAACATAGGGTCAGTCATCCGGGTACCCAGAGCAATTCGTTAGCAATTTCTCTGGAAAACATCTACCAAATCTTCATCCGCTTTTCGGATTGTCCATGCTTCAGAGCCAGATTTGACCACTGTCATCACTGTAGCTTATAATATTCTAATATTGGTCAGCAGACTTATCTTCCTATTCTTCCAGACTTTTTTTAACTGTGAAAAAGCACCCTGAGCCTTGGCTATTCTATTTTTAACATCTTCACTGCTCCCACCATCTTTACTAAGAATACTACCAAGGTAAGTGAAGCTGCCCACCTGATCAATCTTTTCATTACCCAACGTCACCTTTTCATCTTCACTTATTCCTAGCCTTAGTGACTTAGTCTACCTAACATTAATTTTCAAACCAATTCTAGCACCCTCAACTCGCAAAACCTCTAAAACTTCATTCATTTTGCTTACACTTTATTCTAGGATGCTTAAATCATCAGCATAATCCAAGTCCAGGAGGCTATTTCCTCCACATTTGATTCCGTGGTCTCCCATTGCCTTTCCTGTGCTCCTTAAAACAAAACCCATCAAAATACTCAAAATAAAGGGAGATTGAACAAAACCCTGCTTAACTCCTGATTTAATACAAAACCAGCTGCTAACCTCATTTCCTACCTTAACTGCTGCAGTGTTATTCTCGTACATAGCACTAATCACTTTAATGTATTTACTACAACTACAACTACTTTACTACAAGGATAAAACCTTTACTAAAGCACTTTTATCAACAGAATCGAACGCTTGCTCGTAATCTATAAAACTGAGGACCAAAGGTGTTTGAAAACTCAGGCACTTCTCAATTATTAGCCTAAGAGTGGAAATTTGGTCGACACATCCTCTACCTTTTCTAAAACCGCACTGCTCTTCTCTTAAAACTTTGTCTATGGCATCTCTCAGTCTAAAAAGTATCATATTACTAAGTAATTTACTACCTACAGAGACCAGACTATTGCCTCGATAATTACCACACTCACTTTTATCACCTTTCTTATAAAGTGGATTAATTAAGGTTTTCCTAAAATCATTAGGTACTTCCCCTTTTTCAAAAATCATATTAATAATCTTCAGTAACTTATTTCTAACCTCAGAGCCACCATATTTAAGAAACTCATTTACCGCCCTATCAGCACCTGGAGCCTTATTATTCATTTCTTCAAATTCATATCCTTCAATTTTCACTAATACGAATTCAAATTTTAAAGGTGGTCTTCCAAAAGGCTTACTCTTACAACTTTAAAATTTTTTAACACAAAAAAAACTATTTGCTCTCCCTTATACTGGGCTTCCTCAGTCCATAAGAAACCCATTCTTGCGGTGTAAATTTTTTAATTCTTTTTTTTCAGCCCTTTTTACGACCAACCTTAATCAACAAAAAAACCAAAATACAACCAACACATAAACAAAAACCCAAAAATAACCAACGTGCATGAGGGTACACAACTGGAAAGAATCTTGAACAATATATCCTACGGACAAGGAGGACAGTCACGCCTGGGCTGGTCTTTCCAGCTCAAGTGCATGTGCCCCCTCGTCCCCCATTTGCTTGAGTTCTTGATATAATTTTATGAGTCTCAAATGCATTCCAAGATCTAGGGCAGCGGAATGCAATGAATATCACAGGAAAACTTGTTATGCTCAGCAGAAGACTTAGTAGTAGAAGACTTAGTGTTTAGATTTGTGCTAACCGAGCTTAGTTTGATTTACTGAAGCTCATTTGTCCAGTTTCTTAGGGTTGTCACTTGAGCTGTGATTATCGAGATGATTACTGAAACGTACGATTACCGAGATGATTACCAATAAATATCTGAGAAACTAGTTATTTTTTTAGTTGGTTGATTTACTTAGCGCTTTTTACTAATAACTCAGTAGTAACAGTTTTTCTGACTGTAGATGTACAGTTTTCTCTTCAAATGTCATAATGCCTGTGTTTAATACCCAGAAAGTTGGAATCTAAGTACATTCAGAAGAAAGGGATATGTGTGTCTTCCAGATTCTTTCGTGGCAAAGCAGGAGATTCCTTTTTTTTTAGTACAATTAAGAATCCGAGATCCAAGGATGCGTCTTGGCACAACCACTAAACAGAAAAGCAAGTATGATAAAAGGGAAATGGCCATGTGAAGGTGTGATAAATGGAAACTGTTATCGCTGGTCAAGTCATATTGACGAGGGCGGCGAGGCGCTACGTCAATTCTTGGGCGGGAAATTCAAATAAGGATGAAACGTGGATGCGTAGACACGTTTTCGGAGAGGGGGTGGAGGAGGTTTACAAGAAACTAAAAAAAGACCTTAAAATATATTTGTATTAATATCATGAAACTACGATTTGTTTTGTGCTGCTCCCTTTTGAGGGTGAAACCCAAAATATAAATTGATTTTCAGAAAAAAAACAACTGTATTGTATTTATTACCCATGGCATCTTCATAAAGTCCATAATACTTTCTCCTTTTTCTTTGAAACATTCCGGGCGATACAAAAAAAAAATATATATATTGGAAACACTTACCCACTAGTATGAAAAACAATAAAATTCTCATTTTCTCTACTAAGAAATAATGTAGAATCACAAAAGACTATGGTTCTTAAACTTTTCTCCACAAGTCAGCAAAATAATATGACTAGTGACGAAGCCTCGCTCATATTTCTACCCACGCAAACATTAACTTTGAATTTACTCTCTTACAATTTCTTATTTTTATTTTCTTGAACCAAATCTCAAATTAATTTGAAAAAAGTATCAGATTACGGAATTATTACAACTCAACTTGTCAACTCAACTCAACAGAATATCAAGTAGCCATGAAGCTGACAGAGATATTTTTCTTGAGAAATTTTAAATGATCTTTTTGGAAAACTGTGACTTTTTGGAAATCAAAATGAAATAAAAGTCTAGCTTCTTACTAGGTACGAGACTGTTGTGAGTTTGATTTCGACTTGGGTAGCACCAACAATAGGGTCAATCCTGGGATATACAATGCTATTAGGTTCTAGGCGTTTACCCCCCCCCCCACTGAAAATGCTCCCCGGAAAATACCCCCCCCCACGGAAAATACTCACGAAACATTCCACATAATTTAAGTCTGGGAGTCTTATCTTCCCTTTAACAACAGGTTCTCCCCCTCGCCTCTGTTGTGCGCCTTAGAACAAAATACCAATCAAAATCACCCATAAAAATTGCGATCAAGCATGGGTTATGCTTGATCGCAATTTGTATGGGTGATTTTAATTGATATTTTGTTCTAAGGCGCACAACAGAGGTGATGGGGAAAACGTGGTGTTAAAGAGAAGATAAGACTCCCAGACTTAAATTATGTGGAATGTTTATGTTATAAGTTTTTTCAACTGAAAGTAAAGAGCAACATTAAAACCCTCTTGCCCTCTCCTCAATACATTGCTCTTTACGCTTAAGTTTTTTTTAACACTTAAAAAAACAAAAACATTTTATTCTAATTAAATGGCCCTTGTGTTTCAGGAGTCGGTCTTAAGAAGTTGGGACAAACAGTCAAACTTTAGCATAATGAGAAAGGTATTGAGGAAGGGGGCTAAAACAAACTTATTGCTAATAAATTCCTATCGGAAGAGGTTAAAACAAGAAATAATACCAAAGTATTTCCAGCCCTTCCGTCATTGCAGCTATGCCTAAATATATGATGAGGAAAGGAGGGGAGTTGATACAACCCTTCTCATTTAAAATAAAACGTTTTTTGACTGAATATAGGAGCTTAGAAACGCTGTTTTATGGTTCTTGGACGTTATGAATTCGCTAAAATATTATTTATAACGCAAATAAAAGTAAATTATATATTTATATATATGTATATATATATATATATATATATATATATATATATATATATATATATATATATATATATATATATATATATATATATATATATATATATATATATATATATATATATATATATATATATATATATATATATATATATATATATATATATATATATATATATATATATATATATATATATATATATATAATACATTGTGCCCACATCACTCTTTACTTAGGCAGCGCTATTACGCCGCCAATGATTATAAGCATTGTAAGTATCTTCTTCATCTCCCACCATGGGGTAGTAATTCCAGAGTAACATACCTCCCTCCCCCGTGGAGAATAAGGCATTCCAAATTTGAGAATTTTATTTGAGTTCTATTTTTCAATTTCCGTAAGGGAATGGAGTTTTAGCACTTGAGTATTATGAGCAACTCACTCAAGTTTACGCTGCGTAAAACTCGAGAACTAACCAGTTTCTTCGTTAGTTTTTTTCAAGGTTTCGAGATACACCAAAACTCAAACCTCTACGGAAAATTCTTCCCCGCGTATTAATAACCATCGTATTTTTAAAATTAAAAGTATTTACAAAATTCCCCCATGAATTCTTCTCCCTTGATGTCCAGTTACTCCCCCCCCCTAGGGAAACCCCCTACCCCCCGACTCTTGTTGATATAAGAGCATCGCCAAGTGCTGAAAACCATGTTGTGACCAAGATGGGCCCAGGATTGCACAAAGCCTCCATTCATGGAGGTCCCAGGGACTTCTTGCTGTACGGTTCTAAGCCGGCTTAAGCACTTCGGAGTAGACTTGAGACGATATGTGATCACTGTCCTGCACTGATATCCAGTATCATTGCTTTTCCTGAGGCGAAACTAATTTCAATGATTTAAAGAACATGAAAATTGGAACTTGGAATGTTACGACATTAAAAAATGACTATCATATGAACATTTTGACTTACAAAATCAGACGATTTGAACTGAATTTATTAGGAGTTTCAGAAACTCATATCTAAGGGATAGCATGGAATTATTAAATTAGGCGAGGCAGAATTTGTTTACTCAGGCAGGAAGGATGGGGTAAATAGAAAGGGAATAAGGCTGATGATAAATAAGGAAGCTGCTAAGTCTTGTTTAGGCTGGGAAGGGATTATTAATAGAATACTAATTGCTCATTTTATGACTAGAAAGTTCAGGGTATCAGTTATAGTAGTACACGACCCTGTAGAACCAACTGACAGAGATACCAAGGACTCGGATAAATTTTACTTACTGTTACAGGAGCAAATAGACATGGTCCAAGTTAGAAATATGATGTTATTATGGGAGATTTAAATGCCCAGGATGGTAGAAATAGTGATTGATTGTACCCCAGCCTAGGTAAATTTGGTGTAGGAACAGAAAACAGTAATGGATACAGACTTCTGGAATTCTGTAGGTTTAACAGTCTAGTTATAACAAATACGGTGTTTGGTCATATAATGGCTCATAAGTTAACATGGTAATCACGTGATGGTAAGACAGCAAATCTCAATGATTATGTTATAGTAAACTGAAGACTGGCAGGATCAATACAAGATACTAGGGTATAAAGGAGTGTTGTTATTGATATTAAAAGTAAAGATCACCATCTAGTAGTGTCAAGGGTTAATTTAAAGCTGATATTTCGGGAGGATAACTACCTCCCCGGAAATTTTCATGTTGGTTGACTCCAGGATGAGCATATGAGATACGCTTTCCAGGAGCAGTTGAATGCTAAACTTAAGAGTTTAAAATTTGACAATGTGGAAGATGGAATAATTTTAGTAAAATAATTTGTGAAATTGCTGAAGGTGTATCAGGGAAGAGAGCTAGACCTGCAGTTAAGAATATTAGTGAAAAATCTTTATATTTAATAAAAAGGAGAAAGGACTTGTACAAGAATTATCTGATTGATATATCGTATGAAAACAAAAGAAATGTAAAGGGAGTGGAGAAAGCATTAAAATATGAAGTAAGGAGGTGTGAAGTGGAGGCCATGGATAAAATTGCCGAGGATCTGGAAGATACAGCTAGACGGCATAATAGTAAAATGTTGTAATGGCACGTTAACAAATTGAGAGGGACAAGTCAATCCGGACTTGTCCCAGTAAAAAATAGGACTGGGGTTGCAAATTAGCGATGAGGAAAAAACTAAAGAGAGATGGACCGAACATTTTGAGAAGTTTCTTAACTGGGATAGAGTTGCAGGCCAAAATATAGAGGAAAATGAAAAAGTTTGTGATACTTTGGAATGTGAAGGAAGATTTGTTTTGAGAGGAGAAATTTGCAACGGTATTAAATGGAATAAAGAGTAATAAGGCTCCTGGTGCTGATAGGGCGGTAAATGAGTTTCTTAAATAGGGTGACTCTGATGCTAGAAATAAGTTACTGAAAATTATTAGTAGGATTGTTGAAAAAGGGAAAGTACCTAACGATTTGAGAAAACCTTAATTAAGCCACTTTATAAGAAAGGTGATAAAAGTGAGTGTGGTAATTATCGAGGCAATAGTCTGGTCCCTGTAGGTAGTGAATTACTTACTAATATGATACTTTTTAGACTGAGAGATGCCGTAGACAAAGTTTTAAGAGAAGAGCAGTGCGGTTTTAGAAAAGGTAGATGATGTGTCGACCAAATTTCCACTCTTAGGCTAATAATTGAGAAGTGCCTGAGTTTTCAAACACCTTTGGTCCTCAGTTTTATAGATTACGAGCAAGCGTTCGATTCTGTTGATAAAAGTGCTTTAGTAAAGGTTTTATCCTTGTATGGTATACCAGACAAATACATTAAAGTGATTAGTGCTATGTACGAGAATAACACTGCAGCAGTTAAGGTAGGAAATGAGGTTAGCAGCTGGTTTTGTATTAAATCAGGAGTTAAGCAGGGTTGCGTTCTATCCCCCTTTATATGGATTATTTTGATGGACTTTGTTTTTAGGAGCACAGGAAAGGCAATGGGAGACCACGGAATCAAATGGGGAGAAAAAAGCCTCATGGACTTGGATTATGCTGATGATTTAAGCATCCTAGATGAAAGTGTGAGCAAAATGAATGAAGTGTTAGAGGTTTTGCAAGTTCAGGGTGCTAGAATTGGTTTGAAAATTAATGTTAGGAAGACTAAGTCACTAAGGCTAGGAATAAGTGAAGATGAAAAGGTGACGTTGGGTAATGAAAAGATTGATCAGGTGGGCAGCTTCACTTACCCTGGTATCATTCTTAGTAAAGATGGTGGGAGCAGTGAAGATGTTAAAAATAGAATAGCAAAGGCTCAGGGTGCTTTTTCACAGTTAAAAAAAGTCTGGAAGAATAGGAAGATAAGTCTGCTAACCAAGATTAGAATATTATAAGCTACAGTGATGACAGTGGTCAAATATGGCTCTGAAGCATGGACACTCCGAAAAGCGGATGAAGATTTGGTAGATGTTTTCCAGAGAAATTGCTAAAGAATTATTCTGGGTACCCGGATGACTGACCCTATCTTAAACAATAGGCTGTACGAAAAATGTGGTTCAACGCCACTCTTTAGGGCTATAATGAAAGAAAGGTTGAGGTGGTTAGGGCACGTTGTGCGGATGAAGCATGACATATTGCCGAAGATTGTTCTTTTCAGCCAACCATCTAGGGCTAATCGGAAAGCAGGTCGACCCCGTCTGGGGTGGGAGGATATCATAAAGAAAGATTTAAAGGAAATGGGAACTTCGTGGGCGGGTGTAAAAAGGGAGGCTTTGAAGAGATTGAGGTGGAGGAGGATCGTGCGTAGCTGTGTTGGCCTCAGGCGGCTTGGTGCTGTGGTGAGTTGTTAGTAGTAGTAGTAGATGGGGAATCGAGTCCATAAATAAATAAAAAATAATGCACTGATTCGTAAACACGGACATCGAAAATATCCTGTTTACTATATTCTTTAAATAATATTTTTCCCTTAAAAACAAATATATATATTTCAGGTTAATTTTTTTTTTTAAAAGACCTTTTATGGACGTTTTTTCTGGGTATTTATTCAACAGTTGGACAGGAATAAATTGACAGTGGAATACATTGATAAATATTTACTCAGCCTAAATTCAAGAATTCGAATAAAATAAAATTTTTTAAATAAACGAAATAAAAATGATAGAAAAAAAAACTTTTGTTAACCCAGGACTTAAAATGTACATCAAGTAGATCGTTATAACGAACTATAATAACGGAGCGACCCGGCTCAATGGTAACCACAACTCAAGAAAACGGAATTTTGGTGCCAATAGATACATCAAAAGAATTAGATTTTAATGTTGATTTCAAATATATAAGTTTCATAAAGTTTGGTTCTACTTATCAAAAGTTACGCGCCTGAGATAATTTGGCTGAAATTCAAAAAAAAGGCGAAAGACCCTCTAAAAATTACAGAACCTTAATGAAAATCACACCATCATATTCAGCGTATCAGAAAACCCTACCACAAAGGTTTCAAGCTCCTATCAACAAAAATGTGGAATTTTGCATTTTTTGCCAGAAGAACGTTCACGGGTGCAGTTTTATTTGTTTTTTTTTGTTGTTTTTTTCCAGGGGTGATCGTATCGAACCAGTGGTCCTAGAATATCGTCGAAGTGCTCATTGGAACAGAAATTAAAAGTTCTAGTGCTCTTTTAAAGTGACCAAAAAATGGAAGACAACTAGGCCTCCTCCCACGCTCATTTTTTTCCCAACGTCATCCGATCAAAATTCTGAGATGGTCATTTTGTTCAGCATGGTAGAAAATATAATAACTATGTCTTTTAGGACGACTTAATCCCCCGAAGTCCCCTTGGGGAGGGATTAAAATTATGAACTTTACCCAATGTTAAAATATAGCACTGATTATTGGGAATTAAACAGACGTTTTCAGGGGGGATTTTCTTCTGGTTGTGGGGAGGGGTTGTGGGTCGGGGGTATGTGGGAGAATCTTTCCATGAAGGAAGTTTTCATGGGGGAAGGGGCGCCGGATTTCCCAGCATTATTTAAAAAAAAAAAGAAATTAAATAAAAAAAAACAAGTTTTTCAACTGAAATTAAGGAGCAACATCAAAACTTAAAACGAACAGAAAATATTACGTATATGATTGGGTTTACCCCCTAGTCAATACCTTGCTCTTTAAGCCAAAGATTTTTCAGTACTTTCACAAGTGCTATTTATTCTAATTAAAGGCCTTCGTGATTAAGAGGTCATTTTTAAAGAGTTGAAATGAAATTCGAACCTTAGCTTAAAGAGCAATGTATTGGCTAAGGTTTAAACCCTCTAATATACGTATTAAAAATATATGAATAAAGAAGTTCGTTACGTAAGTTACGTATATTTATTACTAATAAAAACGTTCGTAAATAAAATTAAACAGGTTTCGAGAAAGCCATTTAACCAAATAAAATAAAATTAATATTCAGATTTAGTTTTAGTTATTCATGTACGGTGAGCCTAAATCAAAACCTTAATTAATTCAAAAATGTTCAAAAATTGAATAAAAAAAACAGGTTTTTTTAACTGAAAGTAAGGAACGACGTTAAAATTTAAAACGAACAGAAATTATTCCATGTATGAAAGGGGCTGTCTCCTCCTCAACGCCTCGATCTTTACGCTAAAGTTTTACTTTCTCGCAACTCAATTTTTTTAAACAATAAAAAATTTTCAGCGTAAAGAGCGAGGCGTTGAGGAGGGGACAGCCCCTTTCATATACGGAATAATTTCTGTTCGTTTTAAGTTTTATCGTCGTTCCTTACTTTCAGTTAAAAAACTTGTTTTTTTTTATTTAATCATACAAGAGATCGCTACCGTAGAGGTTACAAACTCGTAGAAGTTGTGGATGTATGTTTACTTGTTTTTGTTTGATTCTTAAGGGTGATCGCAAAATCAAGCAATTTTACCAGAAATTGCTTTATTATTATAGATTATATAGATATAGATTATAGAGATCCCTACCCTTGAGGTTTCAAGCTGGAATCTACATTATGTGGAACTTTGCAAACTTGTTTTCCAGAAGGAAAATGGCGGATGGATGTTTGTTCATTTTTGTTTTTCTTTTCCAACGGATGCTCGTATCAAATCAAAGGTCCTAGAGAATTTGGAGGGAACTTATCAGAATGTAAATTAAAGTTCTTTTCAAGTCACCATAGAGATTGTGCCAGAGGAAAGTGTTGTCTTCTGCCATTTTAAGGCATCAAGCTGCGACATTGCTCTAAAGAGGACCAATTCGTGATCAATTTAAAATTCAGAGAGGCTGATCGATTTAAAAGTACCGAAAAAAAAATATGTCAAATGCTTCTCAGCAGAGGAAGTAATGCCGTTTAGCGGAAGAACTGGATTTAATTAAATTGATTAACTTTCTTTAAATACCCTTTAGTGTTGTGTAATTGCGTATCAGCTATCATGAACGGGGAAATTCATTGTGTGGGCAAGGTTGGGGACAGATGCATAAAAGAGCACAATTTAACACCCAAACTGCTATCTCTCCATGGGCCATCAAATGTAGAAAGAGATAGGGGGAGGGAGTTGGAATTAATTACAATCTTTCTGTATACAGCATAAAATACTACATTCCCATACTTGGCGGCATAGAGATGGAAAAGGTCGGCCAGGAAACCCGCCAGGAAATCTCCGTCCGAAATTTTGCAGCAGATATATATATTATTTTATTATTATATATATATTATTATTATATTATTATTATATTATTATTATTATTATTATATATTATTATTATTTATTTTTATATATATATATTATATATATTATATATATTATTATATATATATATATATTTTGCAGCAGATATATATTAATATGGACAAATTGAGCAAAATACAATTCATTGCAAATTTTGACACTATATTCAAATAATATCAAAAGTTTAAATTAAAATCCAATATTTTAATTCTTAAGTAGAAAAAACTGAAAAAGTAGGGTAGTACTAATCAATTTACATCTATGGACAAATACTTTTTTACAGCTATAAAACAGGTGTTTAAGGGGCTTATACCCAACATTTTATTTTGGTTAGGCCTCGGTATGATTTGAAAAACAATAAGAAATTAATTTTTTTTTAAACTAGTTTATTTTTTTCAACTTAATGTAAGGATCAGCTTCGAAACCTAAAAGGAACAGAAATTGCTCCTTATAAGAGGGGGACTGCCTTCTTCTTGACTCCTTGCTCTTTACTCTGAAGTTTAATCGTTTTCCGCCAAATTCTTTGAGAAGACTTACGGAAACACAAGAGCCATTGAATTGTAAAAAGTAGGTTTTTCAAAGCACTAAAAAACTTTAGCTTAATGAGCGAGGAGTTGAAGAGGAGACAGTTCCCCTTACATACAAAATAATTACAGTTTGTTTTAAGTTTCAAGGTTACTTCCTGCTTTTAGTTTTGAAAAAATTGTTTATTTAATCACATTTCATGAAACAAAAAAAAATAATCAATATTTCAATGCTCTCTGTCTGGTTTTAGATGGGTCGCAATGCTTAAAGAAAACATTGTTTGAAAGGCAATAAAAAAAATGTATGTCAAGTAAATTAATAGTGTATAAACATTAAAAAATAAGGTAATTAAAAAAATACACGAAACAATCGCCAACTTATGAAAATTAAGATAGGAACTCCTAGCGTTTAGTTCTATTGAGCAATGCCAAGGCGTTGTTCCCCTTACATAACGAGTGAAACTTAAATTGAATATGCAAATCAAGCTTGAAACGAACAAAAATCACTACAAACAAGAGTTCGGGTATCGCCTCCTTCTCTCACTGTAAAAGCCTAAAACCTACTGCATCAATGGCGCTTTACTGAAAACCAGTTTTATGACAAGATTTTCATTTCTATTGAAAATAAACATTAAAATTATATTGAAATTTTGAACTGATGAGCTTTCAGCAATTAATATCATTATATATCAAATTTTCAGTTTAATTTATTAGTTCTATTTAAACTTGTTCAAGACGCATATAGTTTCTCTACAAACAGGAGTTTGAATACTGCTTTGGATAGAGTTTTGATACAGTTTTAAGTTTCAAGGTTACTTCCTACTTTTAGTTTTGAAAAAATTGTTTATTTAATCACATTTCTTGAAAAAAAAAATCAATATTTCAATGCTCTCTGTGAGTGAAACTAAAACCTACTGCGTCAATGGCACTTTACTGAAAACCAGTTTTATTACAAAATTTTCATTTCTATTGAAAATAAACATTAAAATTATATTGAAATTTTCAACTGATGAGCTTTCAGCAATTCATATCATTATACGTCAAATTTTCAGTTTAATTTATTAGTTCTTTTTAAAATTGTTCAAGACGCATATAGTTTCTCTACAAACAAGAGTTTGGATACTGCTTTGGATAGAGTTTTGATACTGTTTTAAGCTTCAAGGTTACTCCCTACTTTTAGTTTTGAAAAATTGTTTATTTAATCACATTTCTTGAAAAAAAAAAAATCAATACTTCAATGCTCTCTGTCTGGTTTTCGATGGGTCGCAATGCTTAAAGAAAACATTGTTTGAAAGGCGAAAAAAATGTATGTCAAGTAAATTAATAGTATATAAACATTAAAAATAAGGTAATTAAAAAAATACACGAGACAATAGCCAACTTATGAAAATTAAGATAGGAACTCCTAGCGTTCAGTTCTAATGAGCAATGCCAAGGCGTTGTTCCCCTTACATAACG
>NC_142796.1:74482255-74500126 GCF_049724085.1 Artemia sp. Qi Xiang Cuo | reverse complement strand
GGTTCATTTTCAACTAAACCACGTATCTCGGATCTTTCTAATAATTTTTTGTTGTTCACTCTTGTCCAGAATTTACCTTTCGTATTTAGCTTCACATTGCCGTAAAGTTCAAAGCTTAAACTGTACGGTGAAGCCGTCTAGAATATTTTGAAAAAGTGTGGGCCTAAAAATATATGCAAAAATACATTTGTCCAAATGATGATGTGACACATCTTTTATGCTAGAATATAACACCAAATCCGAATATGAACTCTACTTCGCAACCCAATTTAACTTCGTTTCTTATAGGCTAATTCCTTATTTGTAGGTCTAAATTTTTTTTTTTATTAATGTTATTGCAGGACATGTTTTTATGCCAAATTTTGACGCCGAGTCCAACGGTTGTGTTAACTTGGTCATCGTGTTTCAACTTTATTTGCTATATGCTATTTAATTGGCTATAAAATCTGATTTTCTTACAAATATAGTTGTAAATCCAGATTATAATCAACCTACGAAGCTTTGCAAGGTAGCAAACAGACACGGAAGAACCATGCTCGACAGAAGCTGAAAGCTTAAACCTGTAACATGCTTAAAGTACTGTAAGTAAAGCTACAGGTAAAGCCTGTCAAAATACAATTCCCGCACATCCCAATGGTTTACCCCAAACACACAAAAAAAATCCCGCTAATCCTCGTCCGAATCGTCGCTGTCGGCACCACATCGCCCACCACATGCGCAAAGAATGTCGCATGGCCTTATCCCTAATCAAGGGCACTTTTTACCACACACAGTTTTACAGTAACAAAAGGTTGAAGCCTTGTTGACAAATGGAGGCCAGGGGGTCAGTGCTGAAGTCACTGGATTGACTCCTAAATTGTCGTGATGGGTCCAGCCAAACTCAAGTGGGTTGAAGATATAGGGCTTAGGAATCACAACCTGAAGAATAATGCTCCACTGAACTATAGCTCTCTTGACGTGATATACGAAAGAACCATCTGTTGGGGGTAAGCTGTTCAAGTTTTTTTTTTTCTGGGAAATAAATGAATTCAAAAATCACTGAGAGAATCAAATTCGGATTGTTTTTTGCTATATACCGATACAGTCAATTTTGTACAGATACGCAAGATTTCGAGCTCGTACCTAATGATGTTTTTGATATCACTCCTCACTTTCTGTGTTAGATCAGCAATTTCTTGAATGAGCTGTGATTTAACAGCAGATGTAGCAAATGTTTTTTTGCCATTCGAGAAGAAAAAACAGACCGTATCACATCCACCAATGCAATGTAGCAGCCCTATTGACTCTACAACAGCCCACGATATTCTATTCACAATTTTATGGATCGGAAAGACTTTGTCACGGAACTAAATGTAGAACTCAGGTTCATAGCCTGGGTCACACCTGCAGAGGAATATTTCACGATAGTTCTGTAACAAAATGACAACAATGTCTGTGTCATTTGCTTCAACAATTACTTGAGAACATCCATTTGTGTAGCATTCGGCAACATGGAGAGCAACACGCGTGTCTGCTTCTTCATGTGTGCTGCACAAGTTCGCTTCGTAGTCCGGGTTCGGATCTATAGTCATTTTGGATGGGACCAGTTTTAGCACCTTCATTCTATCACTGAATCCACCGGAGAGGTAAATGCTAAATCTTAATTCAGAAAGACAGACATGACTCCATAATTCAAAAATACAAACGATAAGTCTTGCCTTACTTTCTGACTGCATAAGCAAAATATCCCATTTTTCTAGCACCATGCTCTTCGTAACGATAAAACTCTTCGTCACTGTATTTCCTCTCCGCTCATGACATCCACTACTGTTTTTATAACAATAGGATTCCCGGAAATGTTTACAAGGCTGAACACTCCGTCATACCGATCAGCTACAATGTGCACATCGGTTGTAGATTTTGGGAGTCGGTTTAAGAGCCTTGCAAGGATTCGTATCGAAGATTCCTTCTACTTTTCGTATCGAAAAGTAGAAGGGCTCATTTGATTGAAAATTGGAAGTTCTAGCTCACTTATAAACAGTCAAAATATATGTGAGGGCAACTACCCCCCTCCCGCCCCAACACGCCCTTTTTTCCTCAAGCCTATCTGATAAAATTTTAAAAATAGCTATTGGATTAAAGATAATTCAAAGGTCAGACAAGAAAAACTCTTGTGTCGACTCAACCCCCATAGCCAGGAGGCAGGCGTTCTAAGTAATGCTCTGGGGGCACTTATCGTTTTTATAGAAATGAAGCTTGTAAAAACTTCGGAGAGGGCTCATTTGATTGGAAATTGAAAGTTCTCGTTCATTTTTTGCGAGTAAAAAGAGATCGGAATGTAACTAGCCCTCCCACCCCTCCACGCCCTAAATGCATCAGATAAAAATTTTGAGATATACATTTTGTTTAAATAGTTCAAAGTTCATATAACAAAAACTCCGGTGTCAACACATTCCCCCAGGGTAAGAGGGTTGGTGTTGTAAGTTTTGCCCTGGGGGCAAATATGGTTGTTATCGAAAGGATGCTCCCATTAACTTAATAGAGGAAACTGAAAGTTGTAATTCACTTTTTAACAGTAAAAAATGATCAGAGGGTAGCTATCCTCCCCCCACACTCCATTTTTTCCGAGACGCAGTTCATATAGAAGGGGTCGTCACATAAACTTCAACGGGGGCTTATTTCAAAGGGGCAAACTTTTTTCACTTCAGCATTCTTACTTTGATACTAGTTTTTATACTTTGATGAAGATTTGATTTTTTTTTCAAGAGTTTGATTTTAAAATAAGGAATTTTCAAAAACTTGAAACTTTTGCAATCAAAAACAAACAACAATTATTTATAAAAACTTTCCGAAAAATAAATTTTTCAAAGAAAGGTAAAAGCCATTTTAAACTTAAGCTCACCAGATACAAATACGTGTTAAAATTCAAACTCAAAATTACTACTACTACTACTACTAACAACTCACCGCAGCACCAAGCCACCTGAGGTCAACACAGCTACGCTCGATCCTCCTCCACCCCAATCTATTCAAAGCCTCCCTTTTTACACCCGCCCACGAAGTTCCCATTTCCTTTAAATCTTTCTTTATGACGTCCTCCCATCCCAGACGGGGACGACCTGCTTTCCGTTTAGCCCTAGGTGGTTGGCCGAAAAGAACAATCTTCGGCAATCTGTCACCCTTCATTCGCACAACGTGTCCTACCCACCTCAACCTTTCTTTCATTATAGCCCTAGAGAGTGGTATTGGACCACATTTTCCGTATAGCCTATTGTTTGAAATACGGTCAGTCAACCGGGTACCCAGAACAATCCTTGAGCAGTTTCTCTGGAAAAGATCTAGCAACTCTTCATCCGCTTTTCGGAGCGCCCATGCTTCAGAGCCATATTTGACCACTGTCCTCACTGTAGCTTCTAAGATTCTAATCCTTGGTTTGCAGACTTATCTTCCTATTCTTTCAGACTTTTTTTTAACTGAGAAAAAACACCCTGAGCCTTGGCTATTCTATTTTAAACATCTTCACTGCTCCCACCATCTTTACTAATAATACTACCAAGGTAAGTGAAGCTGCCCACCTGATCAATCTTTTCATTACCCAACGTCACCTTTTCATCTTCACTTATTCCTAGCCTTAGTGACTTAGTCTTCATAACATTAATTTTCAAACCAATTCTAGCACCCTGAACTCGCAAAACCTCTAAAACTTCATTCATTTTGCTCACACCAGAAATTACTATTAAAGACTAAATAAAACCCAAAACGAGCCGAAATTAAATAAACAGTCGTAGGGAAAAAATGCAAGTAATAATATAAATGAATGAATAAATCTTAAAGCGATTAATACTTAGCTTGAATATGAAAATCAAGCTTAAAATGAAAAAAAAAATTTGCTATTGGTGCATAAATGAAACTTAAAACGGACATAAATTTAACAACAATCAATGCAAACAAATAAACAATAGAAATAAATATAAATAGAATATGCACATCAAGCTTGAAACGAACAAAAATCTCTACAAACAAGAGTTTGGGTATGGCATCCTTCTCTCATTGTAAAGTCTAAGACCCACTGCGTCATTGGCACTTTAGCAAAAGCTGCATACGTCTTTAACAGCCCTGGAAAGTATTTGCAATATCAAGTTGAATATTTGATATATAATATTATTAGTTGTTGAAAGATCCATCATCTCAGGAATTTATTTCACTCTAATTTTGTTTTTATTTTCTATACTGTAAGATTTAGAAAAGAAAATATTTGTAATATAATGTTTTTTCAGTGAAGCGCCATTGACGCAGTAGGCTTTTAGTTTTTATCATAGGCAGCGCGCTAGCGCTGCCTAAGTAAAGAACGATGTGGGCACAATGTCTTGTTTTTTTTGTTTTTTTTCTCCATACCCGGGCACTTCGTATCGAAAAAATCGTCGCAAAAACTTCGAAAGGGGCTCATTCGACTGGAAATTAGAGTGGCTAGTGCCCTTTTTAATAGTCAAACTAATAATAGTTTAATAGTTTTACATTACAGGTCAACTAGAGAAGTTATAATTTAAATTAAACAGAAGGATGCTATTTTGTCCAGATTTTTAAAAGGGTGTATGCTTTGAAAAATTGCGGAAAATTTTTCTCCAGCATACAAATAGCAGGCCAAACTATAAAGTCTTAAAAAACGAAAAGCTTTAAATTATTATTTTTTTTCCACGAAAAGACTATGTCAATATAAAACGAACAGAAATTGATTAAAAAAAGTTTTTCCACAAAATAAGTTTTTCAAAGAAAAGTAAAGAACTCCATGAAACAAAAAATGAGAAAAACTAAAGTCAAATAATCTACCAAGCGTGAAACTACCACAAAGCAGCATTGATAAATAAATGAAACCCAAAACGAAACGAAATTACAATAATTAACCGAGTCAAACTCAAAACGAGCGGAAATTAACATAACTTGGGCGCAAAACCCCTTTGCCTTCCCCAGGCTAGAACAAAACTTGCACTTTATTGTGGTACTTTTTATTTAATGGAGTTCTTTACTTTTCTTTGAAATCTTATTTTGTGGAAAAAGTTTTTTTTAATTAATTTACAGTTAAAGAAGCGGGCATTATCCAAAGTCTTGTTTTTAGTAAAACTATATTCGTCTTGAACAACTCTTGAAAGAACTAATAAATTAAACTGAATATTTGATATAAAATGATATTAGCTGCTGTAAGCTCATCCGTTCAAAATTTTACAATAATTTTACATGTGTATTTGCAATATTAAGCACAAAAGACAAAAATAAAATTGGTTTTCAGAAAAGCACCAATGATGCAGTAAGTCATAGACTTTTACAGTGAGACAAGGGGGCGATACCCAAAATCTTGTTTGTAGTAATTTTGTTTGTTTCAAGCTTGATAGGCATATTCAATTTAAGTTTCACTCGTTTTCAGATGTATTTATTCATTTACATTAATATCTATTGTATGTTTGTTTGCATTGATTGTTTGTTTAATTTCTGTTCGTTTTAAGTTTCATATATACTTCAATAGCAAAATATTTTATTCATTTGAAGCTTGATCTTTATATTCAATCTAAGCATTACTCACTTTAAGATCTATTTATACATTTATATTATTACTTGTATGTTTTTTCCTATGATTTTTTATCTAATTTCTGTTCGTTTTGGGTTTCATTTACTCTTGAATAGTAGTTTCTGGTCGTTTTGAGTTTGAATTTTAACAGTTAGTTGTATTTGCTGAGCTTGTTTAAAATGGCCTTTAGTTTTCTTTGAAAAACTAATTTTTCGGAAAGTTTTTTTAATTGATTATGTTAAAAGACTATCATTACAACACAAAACCATTGCATATATTTGACTTAGTTAACTGCCTGATTCTGCGAGGTTCGTCTCACACTGTTCCAAATAAGAAAAAGCCGTAGGATTTTTCTTCTTTGTAATTAGGGTTTTTATCTAACAGTTTGTGGCAAAGAACTGAATAGCAAGAGCAACTCGTCTCAAGAACAACTGTATAGCAAGAGCAACTCGTAACCGAAACTCCAAATTACATTAAAAGACGAACGCTGGAATAATAAACCATTTCTTACGTTTGACTTAGTTAGCTACTTGATTGTTTGAGGTTCTTCTCTTATTATTTCAAAGAAGAAAAAGCTTTAGGCTTTTTCCTGTTTGTAATCATATAGAATAGATACTGATGTTATCCCAGTTGTCACTGATGTTATCATAAAGCTTTACTATAGCGTCATTTATAGTTTTAACCCACTTATGACATCGTTCATCATTTTTGTGTCATCAAACAGTTCTTGGTAACGAACTGTATAGCAAGAGAGATTCGACTCAATAGCAACCGAAACTCTGAAAACTGAATTTTGATACCAATAGGGAAGTTAAAAGAATTGGATTTTTATGCTGATTTTTAACGGGTTTAGTTTTACCCGTAAAAAGTTATGAGCCTGAGATAATTTACCTTATTTTAGAAAAAAACAGGGGAAACGTTATTAAGTAAACTGCAAAAATATTTATGGTACCCGAGCAATATTTAAATTTTTCAATTCAAAGTAGAAAAATGTATTAAAGTTTAAAAGATAGTTTTATTTTTTGTTGTGTTTTAATATCAACTGAAACATCAAGAGACTCGTATTTTATGCTGATTTTAAGTATTTAAGTTTCATCAAGTTTAGTTTTACCCATCAAAAGTTACGAGCCAGCATAAATTAGCCTTATCTTGCAAAAAGAAGAAACACCCCTAAAAGTCATACAATCTTAATGAAAATCACACCATCAGGTTCAACGTACCAGAATACCTTACTGTAGAGGTTTTAAGCTCATATTTGCAGAAATGTGGAATTTTGTAATTTTTGCCAGAAGAAAGATCACAGATACTAAGTATTTGTTTTTTTTCACTGGGGATGTTTGTATTGACACTGTGGTCCTAAAATGTTGCAAGATGGCTCTCTTTTCCGTGTTGCATCAGTTTGAGTTGTTTACTATAACATAGTAAAAACTACAATAGACCATAACTCCTAAAATAGTTTGATCAAAACAGAAATCACGCTATTAGAACCGCTTTGTCTGAAACCTTTATGTAGGATTTATTATAATTAACAAAATAAACCTGATTACAAACAGGAAAAAGGCTAAGGCTTTTTCTCCTTTGAAACAGTAAAAACTAACCTCAAAGAATCAAATACCTAACTAAGTTCACTGAATACAATAGTTTGTTGTTCCAATGATCGTCTTTTAAGGCAATTTTTCATAAGTTTTCGAAGGTACAATGGTAGCCATACTAGTGGCTATGATAGTTGGAATTCATTAAGATTAACCATTAAAATGCAGTTTATAATGGAAAAATTGATTCTATTGAAAACAAAATTCTAGTTACAAATGGAACTAGATCTAACAATTTTCTTTCCAATGAGCCATTATACAGATCTCTACAACGTTTCAGTGCCAAGCTGTCTGTGGAAAGGTAAAAAAGAAAAAAAAATATGCTGTTTAGGCCGAATGCTGTTGTAGCTGCCACTTTTCTTGATTTTCAAGCCAATATATTGTCCTTGCTGTCAAAGCCAAAGGACAGAAAGTTTCCTATATAGAAGTTTTGAATAAGGCAGTTCTAAAGGTGTACATTTTGTTTTGACCAGACTCTATGTTTAGGAGTTATAGGTTATTAAATTTCTTAACATTGGACGTGATTGTCTCTTACTAGGTTGCTAGCTATCGCTGTAGCCCGGATAAAAAAAAAACCTTTTGTTCACAACGGGAAACTTTCACAACTTATTGCCCTTGCCCCGGGGACTTTGGAGGGTTTTGTCAACCCGAAGGCTTAGTTATTTGACCTTTGGACTAATTTGAACAGAATGGATGTCTCAAAATTTTGATCGCATGAATTTGAGGAAAAATACGTGGATAGGGAGCTACTTCCTTCCATTTACTTTGACTCTTATAAAGGTGACTAGAATTTTGATTTCTGCTTCATGTTTGACAGCTTCATGTAGGGGTAGGCGATAATTTCACTAAGCGATGTATCAATATTTTTAATGTCGATACTCGATTATCGATTTCAATATTCCTAATCACTTTTTTTGCTCAGATTAATAGTAGGTTCAGCCAAAATTCAATAGCGAAAATGGTAACTAAAAAGCATTGTGCTCAATTTTTTTTCAAATTTTGAATCAAATAGAAAAAAACTTTCATTACATGAGTGAATATTACAAAAACCTTGATATGGAATTACTCGGGCTCAGGATAAAGAAAAATGAGCTACTGGGCATTTTTGCCTATTCAAAATCAACAGTATGTCAATATTTTTTCAAGAGAGTTGGTTCTGCTTTTCGGTGATCAAATAAAAAAATTCACTGAAAGTACGGAGCATCATTAAAACTCAAAAGAGTAGAAATTGATCCATATATGAGGGGGATAACCCTTTTCAATACCTCGCTCTTCACACCGAAATTTCTCTGTGTATTTTGAAAATCCCCTTAGTCTAATTAAACGTCTCTTTTGTTTCAGGAGTTGTTCTTAGATAAATAAGCAAAAAAAAAAAAAGTTAAAGTCAAGCTCGCTCAGGTTTGCAAAAAAAGCTTTGAATTTCTGTTTTTCAAGTTCACAGCTTTTATCAGAGCCTCTTTAAGTCAAGGCTTTGACAATAAGTCGAACCTTTTTCATCATATAACAAACTTTTGTAACTTTTAACACTCCATCAACTGTAATCAGAATGTGAAGCCCATGTGCATTACAACTCTTGATTTCACATCCAGAATTGTACAGGCTCTTATTACATTTGCACCTCTATCACGCACCACAGTTATGTCCTTCCCTCCAATGTCAAAAAGCTTAATGCAGGCACGATATTCTTTTCTAATGTTATCAGCTGTATGTCGCTCATCACCATAAGGGTTGGTTGAAAGAGTTATATTCTTCCTCTCAAAATTTGAAGTGATGCACTTGAGTCTGAAGCACTGACAGCTAAGATCACGGTGGTTATCCATCCAGAAATCCATAGCCATAGCTTCACTATTAAACTATGCCCTCTTGCCAATGATCTTTTTCACTGTCGTGAACGTTGCATCATATATGTCCTGCAAGTAGGAAAGGGCAATATTTCTTTCACTTGGCAAGTCTTCTGCACCTGCAACCATATCATACTTTGCACAGAACTGTGAAAAACCTCTTCCATTTACAATATTGAAGGGGAGGTTATACTGTGCACACTGCAAAGTAAGATCTCTGCCAAGAACATACTTTGTATCTGAATCCATACTAGCATTGGACCTTGGGGTCCCAGCTGCAAATGGGCTTTTTCTTTGTGTCTGTGAGTCTTTTTTCTTCTCAAGCTCGAAGGCTCGCTTTGTCTCTTCCTTTCCTTCATGGCTCACTTGAGATGTGTGATCAAGTTTCCCGCGCTTACTTTCCTCTTGTACTTTACCAAACCTCGGTAAATGTCTTTGAACAGGGCATCCTTCTCTGCTTTTCGTAAACACAGCTTGCAATGAAAATGGTGTTTATCCACCTCCTGAGTAATCCTTTTTTTCTTCAGCAGTTGCCCACCAAATACATTATTTCCCACCACCATGACATGCAACATGGCAACCACCACATGGTGGTGGTTGCCCACCACCATGACATTATTTCATGATGTTATTCCTCAATCCTGTGCATGAAAATTCAGTTTTTCCTAAAAATTTGATTATTTTCCAAAAAATTATTTTTGTAAATTATAAAAGGCTTTTAAATACATCAAATTCATCCAGCAATAAATTTAGCAATTAAACAACTCTCTACGAGCTTCCAGTTTCCCGATAGCTGTGGAGAAAAAAAAGCTAAAACAAAGATGCCCTGGATGCAAAATATCCTGGTTGCATCCACTTTTCTTGATTTTAAACCAAAATATTTCCCTTGTTTTTTCAAGCAAAGGGACGGTAAGTTTTCTATATAGGGCTTTGGACAAGGCGGTACAAATAGGGTATCTTGTTGGAAGATAAACGTGAATAAATATTGACTTCACTTATTACGTCATATTTGGTTGTAACCTATATACAATTATAACGTCATTCATAAAGCTTGTAAATGAAACTGCAGTTTTTTTGTCAAAATTGATATATTCTAAAAACTATTCTATTTTGAATTACAAAAGACACTAGATGTAGCAATTTTCTTTAAAAAAGGCCATATTACAGCTCTCTATGATTTTCTAATGCCCAGCTAGCTTAGGAGAAAGTAACAACAGAAATATAAAAAAATGCCTTATATGGAGAATAACATAATTTCAGCAACTTTTCTTGATTTTCAAGCCAATATATATTCCTAGTTGTTAAAATTAAGTGACAGCAAGTTTGCTCTAAAGAGGTTTTAGACAAGGCGGTTCTAACAGTCTACTTCTTGTTTTTATCTGACTAATTTTAAGAATTATGGGTTACTTTAGTTTTTATTATGGGGCGTCCTCATCTCTTACTAAGCTGCTAGCTATCGCTGCAGCCCGGAAACCTAACAAAAATAAAACCAATTTTAAAATTTTAATGTTTTTCTAGTTTGAACTGAAAGATTTAAATTATTGCAAAAATACCAAAATATTTTTGCAGTTTACTATTATAACTTTAGTGACCCTGAACTGAGAAAAAAAACACATTTTTGTGTTTTCTCCTTTTTTTAAAAATAAGGTAAATTGTATCAGGCTCATAACTTTTGATTGCTAATAATAAACTTGTTGAAACTTATATATTTCAAATTATTATAAAAATCCGACTCTTTGGTGCATCAAAATTCCATTTTTTAGAGTTTTGGTTAGTATTGAGACAAACTACTCTTACTATACAGTTCGTTACCCCGAACTGTTTGATTGATTCAAAAATCAAATATCTTTGAAAAGACTACAGTATGAAAAGACATCCAAAATGTTTTTTTTTTGAAAAATCAACTTTAATTTTTTTTTTGTTTTTGATTAAAAAAGACAATAGAACTTTTAATTTCCGTTTGAATGAGCCATCTTGCAACATTTTAGGACCACAGTGTCAATACAAACATCCCCAGTGAAAAAAAACAAATACTTAGTATCTGTGATCTTTCTTCTGGCAAAAATTACAAAATTCCACATTTCTGCAAATATGAGCTTAAAACCTCTACAGTAAGGTATTCTGGTACGTTGAACCTGATGGTGTGATTTTCATTAAGATTGTATGACTTTTAGGGGTGTTTCTTCTTTTTTTGCAAGATAAGGCTAATTTATGCTGGCTCGTAACTTTTGATGGGTAAAACTAAACTTGATGAAACTTAAATACTTAAAATCAGCATAAAATACGAGTCTCTTGATGTTTCAGTTGATATTAAAACACAACAAAAAATAAAACTATATTTTAAACTTTAATACATTTTTCTACTTTGAATTGAAAAATTTAAATATTGCTCGGGTACCATAAATATTTTTGCAGTTTACTTAATAACGTTTCCCCTGTTTTTTTCTAAAATAAGGTAAATTATCTCAGGCTCATAACTTTTTACGGGTAAAACTAAACCCGTTAAAAATCAGCATAAAAATCCAATTCTTTTAACTTCCCTATTGGTATCAAAATTCAGTTTTCAGAGTTTCGGTTGCTATTGAGTCGAATCTCTCTTGCTATACAGTTCGTTACCAAGAACTGTTTGATGACACAAAAATGATGAACGATGTCATAAGTGGGTTAAAACTATAAATGACGCTATAGTAAAGCTTTATGATAACATCAGTGACAACTGGGATAACATCAGTATCTATTCTATATGATTACAAACAGGAACAAGCCTAAAGCTTTTTCTTCTTTGAAATAATAAGAGAAGAACCTCAAACAATCAAGTAGCTAACTAAGTCAAACGTAAGAAATGGTTTGTTATTCCAGCGTTCGTCTTTTAATGTAATTTATAGATTCGGTTACGAGTTGCTCTTGCTATACAGTTGCTCTTGAGACGAGTTGCTCCTGCTATACAGTTCTTTGCCACAAACTGTTAGATAAAAACCCTAATTACAAAGAAGAAAAATCCTACGGCTTTTTCTTATTTGGAACAGTGTGAGACGAACCTCGAATAATCAGGCAGCTAACTAAGTCAAATATATGCAATGGTTTTGTGTTGTAATGATAGTCTTTTAACATAATCAATTAAAAAAACTTTCCGAAAAATTAGTTTTTCAAAGAAAACTATACAAATAACAAATAACTACTACTACTACTACTGTTTTTATAAAACAAATAACTGTTAAAATTCAAACTCAAAACGACCAGAAACTACTATTCAAGAGTAAATGAAACCCAAAACGAACAGAAATTAGATAAAAAAATCATAGGAAAAAACATACAAGTAATAATATAAATGTATAAATAGATCTTAAAGTGAGTAATGCTTAGATTGAATATAAAGATCAAGCTTCAAATGAATAAAATATTTTGCTATTGAAGTATATATGAAACTTAAAACGAACAGAAATTAAACAAACAATCAATACAAACAAACATACAATAGATATTAATGTAAATGAATAAATACATCTGAAAACGAGTGAAACTTAAATTGAATATGCCAATCAAGCTTGAAACAAACAAAATTACTACAAACAAGATTTTGGGTATCGCCCCCTTGTCTCACTGTAAAAGTCTATGACTTACTGCATCATTGGTGCTTTTCTGAAAACCAATTTTATTTTTGTCTTTTGTGCTTAATATTGCAAATACACATGTAAAATTATTGTAAAATTTTGAACGGATGAGCTTACAGCAGCTAATATCATTTTATATCAAATATTCAGTTTAATTTATTAGTTCTTTCAAGAGTTGTTCAAGACGAATATAGTTTTACTAAAAACAAGACTTTGGATAATGCCCGCTTCTTTAACTGTAAATTAATTAAAAAAAACTTTTTCCACAAAATAAGATTTCAAAGAAAAGTAAAGAACTCTATTAAATAAAAAGTACCACAATAAAGTGCAAGTTTTGTTCTAGCCTGGGGAAGGCAAAGGGGTTTTGCGCCCAACTTATGTTAATTTCTGCTCGTTTTGAGTTTGACTCGGTTAATTATTGTAATTTCGTTTCGTTTTGGGTTTCATTTATTTATCAATGCTGCTTTGTGGTAGTTTCACGCTTGGTAGATTATTTGACTTTAGTTTTTCTCATTTTTTGTTTCATGGAGTTCTTTACTTTTCTTTGAAAAACTTATTTTGTGGAAAAACTTTTTTTAATCAATTTCTGTTCGTTTTATATTGACATAGTCTTTTCAGGGGAAAAAAAAAATAATAATTTAAATCTTTTCGTTTTTTAAGACTTTATAGTTTGGCCTGCTATTTGTATGCCGGAGAAAAATTTTCCGCAATTTTTCAAAGCATACACCCTTTTAAAAATCTGGACAAAATAGCATCCTTCTGTTTAATTTAAATCATTACTTCTCTAGTTGACCTGTAATGTAAAACTATTAAACTATTATTAGTTTGACTATTAAAAAGGGCACTAGCCACTCTAATTTCCAGTCGAATGAGCCCCTTTCGAAGTTTTTGCGACGATTTTTTCGATACAAAGTGCCCGGGTATGGAGAAAAAAAAAACAAAAAACAAGACATTGTGCCCACATCGTTCTTTACTTAGGCAGCGCTAGCGCGCTGCCTATGATAAAAACTAAAAGCCTACTGCGTCAATGGCGCTTCACTGAAAAAAAATTATATTACAAATATTTTCTTTTCTAAATCTTACAGTATAGAAAATAAAAACAAAATTAGAGTGAAATAAATTCCTGAGATGATGGATCTTTCAACAACTAATAATATTATATATCAAATATTCAACTTGATATTGCAAATACTTTCCAGGGCTGTTAAAGACGTATGCAGCTTTTGCTAAAGTGCCAATGACGCAGTGGGTCTTAGACTTTACAATGAGAGAAGGATGCCATACCCAAACTCTTGTTTGTAGAGATTTTTGTTCGTTTCAAGCTTGATGTGCATATTCTATTTATATTAATTTCTATTGTTTATTTGTTTGCATTGATTGTTATTAAATTTATGTCCGTTTTAAGTTTCATTTATGCACCAATAGCAAATTTTTTTTTCATTTTAAGCTTGGTTTTCATATTCAAGCTAATTATTAATCGCTTTAAGATTTATTCATTCATTTATATTATTACTTGCATTTTTTCCCTACAACTGTTTATTTAATTTCGGCTCGTTTTGGGTTTTATTTAGTCTTTAATAGTAATTTCTGGTGTGAGCAAAATGAATGAAGTTTTAGAGGTTTTGCGAGTTCAGGGTGCTAGAATTGGTTTGAAAATTAATGTTAAGAAGACTAAGTCACTAAGGCTAGGAATAAGTGAAGATGAAAAGGTGAAGTTGGGTAATGAAAAGATTGATCAGGTGGGCAGCTTCACTTACCTTGGTAGTATTATTAGTAAAGATGGTGGGAGCAGTGAAGATGTTTAAAATAGAATAGCCAAGGCTCAGGGTGTTTTTTCACAGTTAAAAAAAGTCTGGAAGAATAGGAAGATAAGTCTGCAAACCAAGGGTTAGAATATTAGAAGCTACAGTGATGACAGTGGTCAAATATGGCTCTGAAGCATGGACGCTCCGAAAAGCAGATGAAGATTTGCTAGATGTTTTCCAGAGAAATTGCTTAAGGATTGTTCTGGGTACCTGGCTGACTGACCGTATTTCAAATAATTGGCTATAAGAAAAATTTGGTTCAATACCGCTCACTAGGGCTATAATTAAAGAAAGGTAGAGGTGGTTAGGGCGCGTTGTGTGGATGAAGGGTGACATATTGCCAAAGATTGTTCTTTTCGGCCAACCATCTAGGACTAAACGGAAAGCAGGTCGTCCCCGTCTGGGGTGGGAGGACGTCATAAAGAAAGACTTAAAGGAAATGGGAACTTCGTGGGCGGGTGTAAAAAGGGAGGCTTTGAATAGATTGGGGTGGAGGAGGATCGAGCGTAGCTGTGTTGACCTCAGGCGGCTTGGTGCTGCGGTGAGTTGTTAGTAGTAGTAGTAGTAGTAATTTTGAGTTTGAATTTTAACAGGTATTTGTATCTGCTGAGCTTAAGTTTAAAATGGCTTTTACCTTTCTTTGAAAAATTTATTTTTCGGAAAGTTTTTATAAATAATTGTTGTTTGTTTTTGATTGCAAAAGTTTCAAGTTTTTGAAAATTCCTTATTTTAAAATCAAACTCTTGAAAAAAAAAATCAAATCTTCATCAAAGTATAAAAACTAGTATCAAAGTAAGAAGGCTGAAGTGAAAAAAGTTTGCCCCTTTGAAATAAGCCCCCGTTGAAGTTTATATGACGACCCCTTCTATATGAACTGCGTCTGGTTAAAAAATGGAGTGTGGGGGGAGGATAGCTACCCTCTGATCATTTTTTACTGTTAAAAAGTGAATTACAACTTTCAGTTTCCTCCATTAAGTTAATGGGAGCATCCTTTCCATAACAACCATATTTGCCCCCAGGGCAAAACTTACAACACCAACCCTCTTACCCTGGGGGAATGTGTTGACACCGGAGTTTTTGTTATATGAACTTTGAACTATTTAAACAAAATGTATATCTCAAAATTTTTATCTGATGCATTTAGGGCGTGGAGGGGTGGGAGGGCTAGTTACATTCCAATCTCTTTTTACTCGCAAAAAATGAACGAGAACTTTCAATTTCCAATCAAATGAGCTCTCTCCGAAGTTTTTACAAGCTTCATTTCTATAAAAACGATAAGTGCCCCCAGAGCATTACTTAGAACGCCTGCCTCCTGGCTATGGGGGTTGAGTCGACACAAGAGTTTTTCTTGTCTGACCTTTGAATTATCTTTAATCCAATAGCTATTTTAAAAATTTTATCAGATAGGCTTGAGGAAAAAAGGGCGTGTTGGGGCGGGAGGGGGTAGTTGCCCTCACATATATTTTGACTGTTTATAAGTGAGCTAGAACTTCCAATTTTCAATCAAATGAGCCCTTCTACTTTTCGATACGAAAAGTAGAAGGAATCTTCGATACGAATCCTTGCAAGGCTCTTAAACCGACTCCCAAAATCTACAACCGATGTGCATATTGTAGCTGATCGGTATGACGGAGTGTTCAGCCTTGTAAACATTTCCGGGAATCCTATTGTTATAAAAACAGTAGTGGATGTCATGAGCGGAGAGGAAATACAGTGACGAAGAGTTTTATCGTTACGAAGAGCATGGTGCTAGAAAACTGGGATATTTTGCTTATGCAGTCAGAAAGTAAGGCAAGACTTATCGATTGTATTTTTGAATTATGGAGTCATGTCTGTCTTTCTGAATTAAGATTTAGCATTTACCTCTCCGGTGGATTTAGTGATAGAATGAAGGTGCTAAAACTTGTCCCATCCAAAATGACTATAGATCCGAACCCGGACTACGAAGCGAACTTGTGCAGCACAGATGAAGAAGCAGACACGCGTGTTGCTCTCCATGTTGCCGAATGCTACACAAATGGATGTTCTAAAGTAATTGTTGAAGCAAATGACACAGACATTGTTGTCATTTTGTTACAGAACTATCGTGAAATATTCCTCTGCAGGTGTGACCCAGGCTATGAACCTGAGTTCTACATTTAGTTCCGTGACAAAGTCTTTCCGATCCATAAAATTGTGAATAGAATATCGTGGGCTGTTGTAGAGTCAATAGGGCTGCTACATTGCATTGGTGGATGTGATGCGGTCAGTTTTTTCTTCTCGAATGGCAAAAAAACATTTGCTAAATCTGCTGTTAAATCACAGCTCATTCAAGAAATTGCTGATCTAACACAGAAAGTGAGGAGTGATATCAAAAACATCATTATGTACGAGCCCGAAATCTTGCGTATATATACAAAATTGACTGTATCGGTATATAGCAAAAAACAATCCGAATTTTATTCTCTCAGTGATTTTTGAATTCATTTATTTCCCAGAAAAAAAAAAACTTGAACAGCTTACCCCCAACAGATGGTTCTTTCGTATATCACGTCAAGAGAGCTATAGTTCAGTGGAGCATTATTCTTCAGGTTGTGATTCCTAAGCCCTATATCTTCAACCCACTTGAGTTTGGCTGGACCCATCACGACATTTTAGGAGTCAGTCCAGTAACTTCAGCGCTGACCCCCTGGCCTCTATCTGTCAACAAGGCTTCAACCTTTTGTTACTGTAAAACTGTGTGTGGTAAAAAGTGCCCTTGTTTGGGGATAAAGCCATGCGACATTCTTTGCGCATGTGGTGGGCGATGTGGTGCCGATAGTGACGATTCAGACGAGGATTAGCGGGATTTTTTTCGTGTGTTTGGGGAAAACCGTTGGGATGTGCGGGAATTGTATTTTGACAGGCTTTACCTGTAGCTTTACTTACAGTACTTTAAGCATGTTACAGGTTTAAGCTTTCAGCTTCTGTCGAGCATGGTTCTTCCGTGTCTGTTTACTACCTTGCAAAGCTTCGTAGGTTGATTATAATCTGGATTTACAACTATATTTGTAAGAAAATGGGAGTTTATAGCAAATTAAATAGCATGTAGCAACTAAAATTGAAACACGATGACCAAGTTAACACTACCGTTGGACTCGGCGTCAAAATTTGGTATAAAAACATGTCCTGCAATACCATTAATAAAAAAAAATTTAGGCCTACAAATAAGTAATTAGCCTATAAAAAACGAAGTTAAATTGGGTTGCGAAGTAGAGTACATATTCGGATTTGGCGTTAAATTCTAGCATAAAAGATGTGTCACATCATCATTTGGACAAATGTATTTTTGCATATATTTTTAGGCCCACACTTTTTCAAAATATTCTAGACGGCTTCACCGTACAGTTTAAGCTTTGAACTTTACGGCAATGTGAAGCTAAATACGAAAGGTAAATTCTGGACAAGAGTGAACAACAAAAAATTATTAGAAAGATCCGAGATACGTGGTTTAGTTGAAAATGA
>NC_142796.1:74438421-74481755 GCF_049724085.1 Artemia sp. Qi Xiang Cuo | reverse complement strand
CATTTAAAGAGGGTTTAAAAACCCTCTAGAGGTAGAGAAAGAGTGGAGGTAGGTACTTCAAAACACATTCCCATGACATACTTTAACCTGTAGATCCATCCCTGACAGTTTAATTTTCCTAACCCACCCCGTTTCCAAGAAAGCCAAATGTAGCTAAAGTAGAATTTTACCTTCATTTTTAATAACTGTTGGCAAGTTTTGCATGAAGTGACTAAAGCAATCAAAATAGACCAAAGCCCAAATTAGGCCTGTTGAGAAGGAAACATTTTATGAAAACAATTCTTACTTCATAATATGTTGTGCAGAATAATTGTTGTTAACAAAGTCTGACAACACATCCACTATAATTTACCCCTCTCCCCCCCCCTCATATGTACATACAAATCAGAGCTGGAGTTAGGTTTTTTTCTTGGGCATGGCAAATGTAGACTTCACTGCTCCTAGCTGCACCATCAACACTGTTGATATTACAATTTTTGCCCATAAATATTACAGGAGCTTCTTTTGCTGCCCCCCCCCCCCCCATTTGTGGCATATGGGGCACTTGTAATTTATAGCTCAAATTACATTTTTCCATTTGTTTTTCTGGTTCTTGATTTTTTTGTCACAGCTGATTAAATTTACCCCTACATGGGTTGAAACAAGAATGATGAATAGAAAATAGCCTGCATGATTTGGGCTAGGCTATATATTTGCACATTAGGGTTGGGAGAGGGTTTGTTGGTAAATTATAGTGGAGCTGTTGCCAAAATGTATTTACTGCAATTGTTCTGCATATTATGGAATAAAAATTGTTTTCTTAACATATTTCCTTCTCAACAGACCCAATTCTAGACTTGTAGGCTATCTGCCTCATTTAAACAGAAGATCTATTTTGTAAGGTTTTACTTTGACAATGCCTAGATTTTTAAATTCATCAATGGTCCATGCTCTATGGAGGGAGAAGAAGTAGATGTAGGTGCTTCAAAATATCTTCCCATAAGATTATTAAGGTCCTGGATGCATTCTTTACAGTTTATTTCCTCAACTCAACTACTTTCCCAGGTAGCATAAAGTGCCTAAACTAGAATTGTACCATAGTCTGACCACAAAAGCTTTTAAAAATGTGGTTTATAGAGTAAATTACTGGTTTTGCATTCAACTTTCAATGGTCTGTCTGGTAATAATACTAGCTTGTACCCCAGTTTCAATCTTGAACCTCATGCTGAATGGACTCGTGATGTGGTGAATGGACAATGTGAAAATTGAATACAGGCATATTGGCTAAATTTGTGAGATAAAACATTTATTAGTACCTATAATTATCATTTTCAACTAATATTTATCCTTAGGTGGCATCTTGAGTGACTTTCCTAGTGTGTGATTTTACCTACCTGAATTTTGATGTTAGAAAATTTTTATTTTCAATTCCCAGGGGACTTGTCCTTTGTCTGATATTAAACAGCTGTTTTTTGTTTGTAAATTAGACCAGCTGAATATAGTGTCCTTCTCCTTCTTCCAAATTTGCAGCCAGCAATAAAGCGCACTTGCCAAACACTAAATACTAAAAACACCATTGATTACATTTTGCTCGTCTGTTTTTGCGTATTTTTGGTGGATAATTTGTGCAGAAGGGAGCAATAGCAAACAAACAAGAGCCCGAATTGGTACCAGCAGGATTTTAATCCTTAAACTGCCTGGAATAGGTGATTTTTGTATTGCACTTCCCACATTTTGTCTACCTCAAAAATTGTCAAGACAATAAATTTAGCGTTCTGAGCATTGACGATATACAATACTTTCATTTGAGCATCAGGAGAGAAAAAGCTGGCAGAAGAGGGGAAAGTACCTGTGGCAAGCGCTCTAGTGGTATCTCCCGAGAGTTATTTGTCCAAGAGAATTGATAAACTTCCACTATTTATCCCGAACCAGAAATGGCAAGCAAATGGATGCGTGTTAGCCTGGTGAAGGGTACAGATAAGTGTGCAGCCTGTGAAGACAATTGGATGAAGGTTCTAATGCTATGAACTGTGATGATTGTGAGCAATGGCTGTGTGCAGAATGCCTTGATCTTTCAGAACCAGAATATATTTTATTAATGAAGATGACTTGCTGCATGGGCTGTGAGTGGAAATGTCCCATGTGCAAAGGCAACCCAAAAGGCAGTGTTAATGCCTCAGAAATAGCAAAAATTGTGGACAGTAGCATAAAAATGTCTCTAGGTGGTCTTGATGACACAATAAAGAACCTGGAGGTGAAAATCAAAGAAGCGGTTAAAGACTCCTTTTCGAGCTTTAAAGATGAACTGAAAACTGAAATAGACAATAAGTTCACCGGCCTTGAAAATAGAGTACTTTCGCTGGAGCAGCACTTAGGAGCTGCCACAGACCAAAAAGTGTTGGAAGACCTTGTGACTGCTGAAACAACTGCTCTAAAGGCAGCCCTAAACGAACAATTTGAAAGCAGGGTGAAGGTATTAATCTTTAAAGACTACGATAGACAGAAGAGAAGATTGAATATAGTGGCCTTTGGAGTTGCTACTCAAACTGATGATGCCTAGTTTGTTCGCGAGCACCTAGCTAATGAATATGGCTAACCTGGTGTCCCTATTTCAAACATCCGCCGCCTAGTGAATCCCACTGTCTCTGTAACCCAAAATCCACTACGCCCACCCCCAATCATGTTTGCTGTCCCCAACTTCTTTTTTCACCAGAAAATGTTAGAATACAGATCTTCAGAAAAAAAAGTGCAGCTGTCGAAAAAAAAACGAAAGATCTATAATACCATACAAATATGATATGTAATTATATAATGATACATAATTATTACTCACAAAAATGTGACTTTTTAGTTACAGAAAAGGCCACTTTTGTGGCTTCATTCTAGGTTTGCTCACTATGGGTGGCAGCTCGGGCCTTATGCTGTTGCAAGTTTTGTTTTTTTAATTGTTATGTACTTATAGTAAGTCTATTTTTATTGAGTCCCAAAGACGTCTATTCAAAGAAGAAGAAGAAGAAAAGGTAAGCATGAGGTATTAATATGGCTCATTCTCTTCTCGGTCTTTCATACTCCTTGAACCTTCTAGACTTCGAATCCCTTTCCCTTCAGTTTCTTAGGGACTTTTTTTCAGTTTTATAATAGTCTCCAGTTCTCTTTTGTTCTAAATCATGATTGTAAAAAAGAATTATATTGTAGGAGCTGGGGAGGGAGGTTGAAAAATCCGATGGATCCTGGAGTATATTGGCATTAGAAAAATTCTACAGAGACAAACACAGGGAAGTGTCTGAAGAGTTGAATAAAGTAGAAATTTTCAAAGAAGAAACCAAAGAAGCTCTAGATAAAGTAGGTTTATTATCTCTTCCTATTTTTGGGTTTCTTTCTTTTCTCTCTCTCTCTCCTTCTCTCTCTTTCTCTCTTTCTTTCTCTCTCTCTCTCTCTCTCTCTTTCTCTCTTTCTCTCTCTCTCTCTCTCTCTCTTTCTCTCTTTCTCTCTCTCTCTTTCTATCTCTTTCACACTCACTCTTTACCTTTCTATGTCTGCGTGATTTAGCTTTTAAAAGATGTATTCTAGCTTTACTGTTGCTTGTCTATTAATATTAGTCAAATTAATATTATCTTATTGAACCTGTTGAATAAGAAAAAACAAGTTAGAACATAGATATTTCATCAGGGCCAATAGGGACCAATTTGACGCATTGATGTTCAATCAGAACATGGGCTGGTATTATCTTATCATCGTGTCCTACATCTTAGGACTCGTTGACGATGGTACAGTGAGGGTAGACCTGATATTTGACGTCTACATTCCGAATAGTCTTAAGAACTGTGCTAGAGAAAAACGCGGATCTATTTCATATTTATCCAAGGTCGAAGAAGGGGCACCCATTCCCAGAGGCAGCTGGCAGGACTTCCTTCAGAACTCAAACAACAAAGAGATGCTCTTCATCTTCTTAGGTCATGTCTTTTCCGCAGAGATCAGAGACAAACAGGTCGTGACCACAATTGGCGATCCAATTTTCTCCTCGAAGGAACTTCCGGGAAGAGCTCAGACCTGGCAACCATAAAGAAAGAGATATGCGCGTTATCCTCCACGCCTTTCATATGGCACGCCATCGAAGCAGATGATATCATCTCTTCGAAGCAGATGATATATTCTTTTTCTTGGCTTTTTACAGTTTGTACCATGAGCCAAGCAGTCAAGAATGTCATATAATTCTGTTCGTTCCTTTGTAGGACGAGGAAAGCCAAACTTACAATACATAACCCATCTTCCTCTTTTTCTCTTATATTTTCTTTGACAGTATTTATTACAGCGGTGTACTTGATGGTCTTTGACCAGTTTGTGAAGAGTTGGACTAGTCAATCTATTTGGTATTTCACAAGTTATAATACTATTGATATACTGAATCACTTCAGACGCTGTTGATTTCCCAATAATAGGAGCATCTTCAATCCACAACACAACAGTGTACATGAGGCGCACCTCGTTTCTGATACTCGATACGCCAGAAATGATCCTTAATTTTACCAAACAAAGGATTTGTCTTTGAACAAATTAGCTCATTAAATATAGGTGTCCATTTTTTGTCAAAGTGCATGGAAACTGCAGTTGGATCTAGACACGTCAACTCTGCTGGGGTCATTTTGTCTACACCAGGTAAGTTCTTATGGACAGTCCGTAAATAGTCAATAAATTCAGGAGAGTACCACTCAGCCCATGAAACTGTCAGAAACAAAGTAGGTGGACCCAATTGCTCAATCATTGACTTTACTTCATAGGAAAGAGATTGAAAATACTTCTGAGATCCTCTGATTTTTGATTGAACAGAAAACAAAGTCGCTTCCATCTCTCCATCACGGGAATGAAGCCTGTCTATAAATTGACGAGCATTTTGATTTGGTTTCACAGTCCGCAACATATGACGGACGCTTTTACACATGTAAGAGAATTCTTGCAATTGGAAGCTGTGAAAAAGAAACTGTTTGTCAAGACGAAACTTAGTATGTCTGCTAAGAAGCCTTAATTTAAAATATTCTGCATTCCTAATCCGAAAAGGTCTTGCCTTGTCACGCAAGCCATATTTGCCTTTCGGGAAAAGATTTGGAAACACTTTTAGATCAAGTTCTTCCTGAAATAAGTCTTTGCTCTCACCTTTTAGTTTCTTGATTTGAAATTGGTCGGTACCAAGATCTTTCATCTGCTTAAAATCTTCAATGAAGTCTTTTGGAACCGCTGAATTGAGGGGCTGGACAGAAAAATGTTCAACCAATGTAGATTTTGCGCTTTCTGTCAGTTTCTGAAGGATTGCAGCTTCTGGTATTTCAGGTAAATTATCAACACCAACCGCTTTTTCAGCAAGACGTGCTTCAAGTATTTTATTTAAATCTTCTAGGGTGTATGCATGTATTGTTTTATAGAGACTGTTGTTCTCTTTTAACCACAACAGTGCTTCATGGACTTTTCTCAGATCTATTAGTGCAGTCCAAACATTCTTGTTGTAAGTAGGCTGACCATTGACAATGACTACAAAACTATCAATGTTCAGAAGTTTTTCAGGCTGAATATCTGCATTTGCTTGCACATCAACAGGTAGATATACTATTCTCCCCTTAAGAGCGTCAACAAGTTCTGTTCTAGGTCTCTTCAATGCAGTTACTTGCCTTAATCTGACGATCGTAAGACAAAGCATTACAAATCGAATCATTGCCGTGTCAAAATTATTTAAACACTTTATACATTCCGGTGTACAGTCGATATGAAGGTTATTTAATACTGATTGGACATTCTCCTGACTTTTCAACATTTCCCAGCACAGTAATCACAGACAAAGAATGAATCTATGACATCCTCTTTCCAACCTGTACATTGAATTAGTTGTTCTCTGTCCTCTTTGGGTATGTCCTGTTGTAGGTGTTCTGAAATCGTGGCCATCATTACATCAAAACCTTTCTTATTTGAAAGGGATCTTAGACTCTTCAATTGGTATTTTGTCTTTATCTGCTCACAACTGTCACAATGCATTGTGGGGTATACATCCCTGTTGTTAGCTACCTTATCAAGCCTCTCACCAAATAATTTTATTATTGTATTTTCATCCACAGAAACTCTAATATTGCTATCACCGTAAATGAAGTCTTGACTATTATTACGACAGAGTCTACTTGACACTTCTTCTATGTAATGACTTAGTTCCTTGTAAGAGCCATCGACTTTTAGTAGATTAATATGTTGTATAATCTTGCATTTTGATACTGCCTTATATACACTATTAATGAAACAGTTCAAGACAGGAAAATGTAGAGCTAGAGCTAGTGCCCTTAGAGAACGCAAATAGCTCTGACATCCCTCATTTGGGCTACAGTATAACGAATGCCCATGCTTTCTTGTGTCCCTGTAATTGATTTCACAATAATCCAAGCCGCCAAGGTAGAAATTAACCACTTTGTCAGTTGAAAATTTTAATGCTATATTATTTTCAAGGATATCAAAAAGAATTTGACATAATTCAATATCCGTCGGATAGAGCTTGCAGATATCAGGGTGACATTGCCAAGTAACCTGCTGCCCAATTTTTGGTTTTGAATGTTTACTCAGATTGTTATAGGTGACTTCAGCCATCATAATTTCCTTGTCAGATCTAGTTTTAGAGCATTTTTCAATAGTTGTCTCGTACTTTTCAGGACAGTTTGTTCTACTACACAGAGAATTTTTTGCCAAATATTCAGTAGAACTAAAAGGACTGTTTAAAACACAGTTAGAAATGCTTTTTTCTTGAGTTGGTGTTGCAGGAATTTGTTCTAAATCATTAGTCTTACAAACACATTTACTAATAACCCTAACAGGCTCGTTTTCGCCATAATTGAAAAACATTGCTTTTCCTTTGCTGTTGATAGGTATGCTTGTATATATATTTTTATTGCTGCTACATAAACTGCAATTGCTCCTTCCAAAATTAATATACGAATTTTCTAAGAAGTACGCCTCCGTATATTCAATGTGTTGTCGAACATTTTCCATTGCATCTATAAACTGTTCTGCAGTTGCCAATCCATACCTTAGAAGCTTTTCATTAAACTGACAACATTTCTTTTGGATATTACTATGAAGCTTTGCCAAAGAATTTCTAGCCGACTTTTCAACAGCATCCGCTCTTTCAAAGAGAATTTTAATCTGTAATTTTGAATACTTTTCGTGATCCCGATAAAACATGCGTAAAATGTTTCTCAATTTACAAAGATCAGCCTGCATTTTTGCCATCTTCTTGTATTTCTGAATGTAATTTTTCCCTTTGTCCTTATGCGTTCTTCGGTACAACCTCGCAGAGAATTTAATTTTTTCATTATAGCTTTTGTCACCCCAGTATCTACCCATTATTCTGGTAGCAACTTTTTTCTTATGTTTGTTTCGGTAATCTTCATCATTATCATACCGTTCCTTGCTCTTTTGTCTAGCCTGCTCAATTCTTGCTTCTCTTTAATCTTTATCATTGTGATAACGTTCCTTGATCTTTTGTCTAGCCTGCTCAATTTTTACTTCTCGATACGCCTGGTCGGTTGAATACCTTCGCTTTTCTCTTTTCAAGATACTATCTCTATTGTTTGTGTAGTACTGTTTTTTTTAACTTGTGTGCAGCTTGCTTGATTGAAACCATTATGTAATTATGAATGAGAACATTTACAGTTCTGACGCTTCTTATATAGTAATTATGACGTCACGGCGTAAGCATTTTATTTCATGGTTACGTCATAGCGCAATGATATTATTTCATGACGTCTTCAGAAACAACAATATAATTTCGTGTTCTTCTATTCACGTCATAGCTCTAATATAAAACTATGACGACATTCATTATTTATCTAGTAGGGTTTCAGACAAGGTAATTCTAATGATGTACTTTTGTTTTGATTTGACTCTATTTTTAGGAGTTTTGTTATATTTCTTATCATTGGACTGATCGTCTCATACTAGATTAATAGCTACTGCTGCAACCCAGATTCACATATATAGTTATTTATGAGAGGCAGCCTGGTTGAGTGGTCCAAGGCACTGGTGTTAGTCACCAGTCTCTTCGAAGGCGTGGATTCAAATCTTACCGCTGGTATACGATTATGTTTGAAAGACTGCAGTGTGAAAAGACATCAAAAATGCAGTTTTTGGTGGAAAAATTTTTTCTCTTTTAGAAATAATTTATTTTAGTTACAAAAAGTTTTTAACCCAATTAATTTCCTTTAAAATGAGCTATTGAACAACCCTCTACGATGTTCCAGTGCCAAGCTATCTGTGGAAAAGAAAAAAAGAAAAAAATATCCTGTTTAAACAGAATGTTGTAGTAGCTGCCCCTTTTCTTGATTTTCAAGCCAATATATTTCCCTTGCTGTTCAAGCCAAGGGACAGAAAGTTTCCTATACAGGGGTTTCGGACAAGGCGGTTCTAATGGTGTACTTTTTGTTTTGATCTGACTCCTTTGTTAGGAACTATGGGTTTTTATATTTCTTGACATTGGAGGTGATCGTCTCTTACTAGGTTGCTAGCTACCGCTGCAACCCGGATTCTTAAGTAGTAATTATGACGTCAAGGCGTAATGATTTTATTGACGTCAAGGCGCAATGATATTATTTCATGACGTCATCAGAAACAACAATATAATTTCGTGTTTTTCTATTCACGTCATAGCTCTAATATAAAGCTATGACGACATTCATTATTTATCTAGTAGGGTTTCAGACAAGGTAGTTCTAATGATGTAATTTTGTTTTGATCTTACTCTATTTTTAGGAGTTTTGGGTTTTTATATTTCTTAGCATGGGACTGATCGTCTCTTACTAGGTTGCTAGCTACTGCTGCAATCCAAATTATAAGAGGCAGCCTGGCCGAGTGGTCCAAGGCACTGGTGTTAGCCGCCAGTCTCTTCGGAGGCGTGGGTTCAAATCTTACCGCTGGTATACGATTATATTTGAAAAGACTGCAGTGTGAAAAGACATAAAAAATGCAGTTTTTGGTGGAAAAATTTATTCTCTTTTAGAAATAATTTATTTTAGTTACTATAGATATTTAACCCAGTTAATTTCCTTTAAAATGAGCTATTGAACAACCCTCTACGATGTTCCAGTGCCTAGCTATCTGTGGAAAAGAAAAGAGAAAAAAATATCCCGTTTGGGGAGAATAACGTGGTTAAAGTCAATTTTCTTGATTTTCAAGCCAGTATATTTCCCTTGCTGTTCAAGCCAAGGGACAGAAAGTTTCCTATACAGGGGTTTCGGACAAGGCGGTTCTAATGGTGTACTTTTTGTTTTGATCTGACTCCTTTGTTAGGAACTGTGGGTTTTTATGTTTCTTAACATTTGACGTGATCGTCTCTTACTAGGTTGCTAGCTACCGCTGCAACCCGGATATGTAAAAATATTATTTGTTCGGTTAGCAAATCCTGAAGTTCATTCTTTATTATAAAATAAATTACAAACAGGAAAAAGCCTACGGCTTTTTCTTCTTTGGAATAGTAAGAGACGATCCTCAAATAATCAGGCAGCTAACTAGGTTTACAATTTGTTCTTTAACATAAAATTCATCAATCGGATATTTTAATATATCCTATATGGTCTAGAGGTTTGGATAGCTCTCACTCAGTAGGCTTGAGTTCAGTTTCCGTATGGGAAATTTTTACTCATGATGATTTCTTAAGGAACATAATTAAAATTTCTAAATGTAATAAAAATAATTTGTTTTATTTACAAAAGGTTTTTAACCCCATTAATTTCCTTTAAAATGAGCCATTGAACAACTCTCTACGATATTCCAATGCCATGCTATCTGTTGAATTACTAACCTAAACTATAATTAAGTGGCGTATAAAATTTAGTATAGGCAAGAGGTCGTTCTTTATTATTAACAAAAGAAAAAAAGAAAAAAATACCCCGTTTAGGCAGAATATTGTAGTAGCTGCCACTTTTCTTGATTTTCAAGCCAATATATTTCCCTTGCTGTTCAAGCCAAGGGACAGAAAGTTTCCTATACAGGGGTTTCGGACAAGGCGGTTCTAATGGTGTACTTTTTGTTTTGATCTGACTCCTTTGTTAGGAACTCTGGGTTTTTATATTTCTTAACATTAGACGTGATCGTCTCTTACTAGGTTGCTAGTTACCGCTGCAACCCGGATAACACTTTGAATCCTGCGATCCGAGTTCAAATCCTGGTGGAGGGTTTTTATGAAATGTAGGTTACTTCTGCCACCATTTAGGTTTCTGCCGGAATTCTTTCTTTTCAAAATTAAATTAGTTACTATCGCCTAGAGTTAGTTCTTTACCATATACGATGTCCCAGTGCCAAACTATCTGTTGAATTACTAACCTATACTATAAGTGGCGTATAAAATTTAGTATAGTCAAGAGGTCGTTCTTTATTATAAATCACTGTAATTTAACCCCATTAATTTCCTTTAAAATGAGCCATTGAACAACTCTCTACGATGTTCCAGTGCCAAGCTATCTATGGAATTACTAACCTATACTATAATTCAGTGGCGTATAAAATTTAGTATAGGCATGAGGTCGTTCTTTATTATAAAATATTCAGTAGAACTAAAAGAACTGTTTAAAACACTGTTAGAAATGCTTTTTACTTGAGTCGGTGTTCCAGGAATTTGTTCTAAATCATTAGTCTTACAAATACATTTACTAATAACCCTAACAGGCTCGTTTTGGCCATAATTGAAAAACATTGCTTTTACTTTGCTGTTGATAGGTATGCTTGTATATATATTTTTATTGCTGCTACATAAACTGCAATTGCTCCTTCCAAAATTAATGTACGAATTTTCTAAGAAGTACGCCTCTGTATATTCACTGTGTTGTCGAACATTTTCCATTGCATCTATAAACTGTTCCACAGTTGCAAATCCATACCTTGGAAGCTTTTCGTTAAACTGACAACATTTCTTTTGGATATTACTATGAAGCTTTGCCAAAGCATTTCTAGCCGACTTTTCAACAGCATCCGCTCTTTCAAAGAGAATTTTAATCTGTAATTTTGAATACTTTTCGTGATCCCGATAAAACATGTGTAAAATGCTTCTCAATTTACAAAGATCAGCCTGCATTTTTGCCATCTTCTTGTATTTCTGAATGTAATTTTTCCCTTTGTTCTTATGCGTTCTTCGGTACAACCTCGCAGAGAATTTAATTTTTTCATTATAGCTTTTGTCACCCCAGTATCTACCCATTATTCTGGTAGCAACTTTTTTCTTATGTTTGTTTCGGTAATCTATCATCATTATCATACCGTTCCTTGCTCTTTTGTTTAGCCTGTCTCAATTCTTCACTTCTCTGTAATCTTTATCATTATAATAACGTTCTGATCTTTTGTCAGCCTGCTCAATTTTCGCATCTCGATACGCCTGGTCGGTTGAATACCTTTGCTTTTCTCTTTTCAATATGCTATCTCTGTTTTTTTGGTAGTACTCTTTTTTAACTTGCGTGTAGCTTGCTTGATTGAAACCATTATGTAACCAATAGTTGAATTTTTATATCCCGTATCAAGTATCAAGAACCTAACAAAAAATTAAACTAATTTTTAAATTTTCAGGTATTTTTCTAGTTTAAATTAAAAGATTAAAACTATTTTTCAGACACCATAAATATTTTTGCAGTTTATAACTTTAGCGATTCTGAACTAAAAACGAAAATAAAATAAAAATTAATTTTTTCAATTTTTACGTCACGTCGCTCATTAAGTCATAAACCTATTGTGTACTATTATAAGTACACAATAGGTTTTAGATATTACGTCATGTCACTTATTACGTCATATATGGTTATTAGTAGATAATCGGTAAAATATTCGTTCTTTATTATAATCAACTTGCGTATAGCTTGCTTGATTGAAACCATTATGTAATTATGAATGAGAACATTTACAGTTCTGACGCTTCTTATATAGTAATTATGACGTCACGGCGTAATGATTTTCATGATGACGTCATAGTGCAATGATATTAATTCATGACGTCTTCAGAAACAACAATATATTTTCGTGTTTTTCTATTCACGTCATAGCTCTAATATAAGACTATGACGACATTCAATATTTATCTAGTAGGGTTTCAGACAAGGTAATTCTAATTATGTACTTTTGTTTTGATTTGACTCTATTTTTAGGAGTTTTGTTATATTTCTTAGCATTGGACTGATCGTCTCTTACTAGATTGCTAGCTACTGCCGCAACCCAGATTCACATATATATTTATTTATGAGAGGCAACCTGACCGAGTGGTCCAAGGCACTGGTGTTAGCCACCAGTCTCTTCGGAGGCGTGGGTTCAAATCTTACCGCTGGTATACGATTATGTTTGAAAGACTGCAGTGTGAAAAGACATCGAAAATGCAGGTTTTGGTGGAAAAATTTATTCTCTTTTAGAAATAATTTATTTTAGTTACAAAAGGTTTTTAACCCAATTAATTTCCTTTAAAATGAGCTATTGAACAACCCTCTACGATGTTCCAGTGCCAAGCTATCTCTGGATACAAAAGAAAAGAGAAAAAAAATATCCCGTTTATGGCAGAATAACGTGGTAGAAGTCAATTTGCTTGATTTTCAAGCCAATATATTTTCCTTGTTATTCAAGCCAAAGGGCGGAGAGTTTCCTACACTAGAGGTTTCGGACTAGGCGGTTCTAATGGTGTACTTTTTGTTTTGATCTGACTCCTCTGTTAGGAACTATGGGTTTTTATATTTCTTAACATTGGACGTGATCGTCTCTTACTAGGTTGCTAGCTACCGCTGCAACCCGGATATCTATGAAATATAAAGTTTAAAATACAACCTTACCACGAACTGTTTGATTGCTTCAAAAACAAAAATCAAATGTCTTTGAAAAGACAGCAGAATGGAAAGACATCAAAAATACAGTTTTTAGTGGAAAAATTTATCCTTTTTTAATTTGTTTTAGTTACAAAAGGTTTTTAACCCAATTGATTTCCTTTAAAATGAGCCATTGAACAACTTTCTACGATGTTCCAGTACAAAGCTATCTCTGGATAACAAGAAAGAAAAAAATATTCCGTTTAGGCAGAATGTTGTAGTAGCTGCCACTTTTCTTGATTTTCAAGCCAATAAATTTTCCTTACTGTTCAAGCCAAATGACAGAAAGTTTCCTATACAGGGGTTTCGGACAAGGCGGTTCTAATGGTGTACTTTTTGTTTTGATCTGACTCCTTTTTAAGGAACTATATGTTTTTACATTTCTTAACATTGGACGTGATCGTCTCTTACTAGGTTGCTAGCTACCGCTGCAACCCGGATAATTTAACCCAATTAATTTCCTTTAAAATGAGCCGTTGAACAACTCTCTATGATGTTCCAGAGCAAAGCTATCTCTGGAAAAGAAGAAAAAAAGAAAACTTTAGGAACTATGGATTTTTATATTTCTTAACTTTGGACGTGATCGTCTCTTACTAGGTTGCTAGCTACCGCTGTAACCCGGAGGCTGCTAGCTACCGCTCTAACCTGGATTTGTTACCATATACTATATATTACCTATACTATAGTTAAGTGGCCTATAAAATTTAGTATAGGCAAAAGGTCGTTCTTTATTATAATGACAATGACTACAAAACTATCAATGTTAAGAAGTTTTTCATGCTGAATATCTGCATTTGCTTGCACCTCAATAGGTAGATATACTATTCTCCCCTTAAGAGCGTCAACAGTTTATGTTCTAGGTCTCTTCAATGCAGTTACCTACCCTAATCTGACGATAGTAAGACAAGGTATTACAAATCAAATCATTACCATTTCAAAATTATTTAAACACTTTATACATTCCGGTGTACAGTCTATATGAAGGTTATTTAATACTGATCGGATATTCTCCTGACTTTCCAACATTTTCCCAGCACAGTAATCACAGACAGAGAACAAATCTATGACATCCTCTTTCCAACCTCTACAATGAATTAGCTGTCTTCTGTCATCTTTGGGTATGTCCTGTTGTAGGTGTTCTAAAATCGTGGCCATCATTACATCAAAACCTTTTTTATTTGAAAGGGATCTTAGACTCTTCAATTGGTATTTTGTCTTTATCTGCTCACAACTGTCACAATGCATTGTGGGGTATACATCCCTGTTGTTAGCTACCTTATCAAGGCTCTCACCAAATAATTTTATTATTGTATTTTCATCCACAAAAACTCTAATATTGCTATCACCATAAATGAAGTTTTGACTATTATTACGACAGAGTCTACTTGACACTTCTTCTATATAATGACTTAGTTCCTTGTACGAGCCCTCGACTTTTAGTAGATTAATATGTTGTATAATCTTACATTTGATACTGCCTTATATACGCTATTAATGAAACAGTTCAAGACAGGAAAATGTGGAGCTAGTGCCCTTAGAGAACGCAAATAGCTCTGACATCCCTCATTTGGGCTACAGTATAACGAATGCCCATGCTTTCTTGTGTCCCTGTAATTGATTTCACAATAATCCAAGCCGCCAAGGTAGAAATTAACCACTTTGTCAGTTGAAAATTTTAATGCTATATTATTTTCAAGGATATCAAAAAGAATTTGACATAATTCAATATCCGTCGGATAGAGCTTGCAGATATCAGGGTGACATTGCCAAGTAACCTGCTGCCCAATTTTTGGTTTTGAATGTTTACTCAGATTGTTATAGGTGACTTCAGCCATCATAATTTCCTTGTCAGATCTAGTTTTAGAGCATTTTTCAATAGTTGTCTCGTACTTTTCAGGACAGTTTGTTCTACTACACAGAGAATTTTTTGCCAAATATTCAGTAGAACTGAAAGAACTGTTTAAAACACAGTTAGAAATGCTTTTTTCTTGAGTCGGTGTTCCAGGAATTTGTTCTAAATCATTAGTCTTACAAACACATTTACTAATAACCCTAACAGGCTCGTTTTCGCCATAATTGAAAAACATTGCTTTTCCTTCGCTGTTGATAGGTATGCTTGTATATATATTTTTATTGCTGCTACATAAACTGCAATTGCTCCTTCCAAAATTAATATACGAATTTTCTAAGAAGTAAGCCTCCGTATATTCAATGTGTTGTCGAACATTTTCCATTGCATCTATAAACTGTTCTGCAGTTGCCAATCCATACCTTAGAAGCTTTTCATTAAACTGACAACATTTCTTTTGGATATTACTATGAAGCTTTGCCAAAGAATTTCTAGCCGACTTTTCAACAGCATCCGCTCTTTCAAAGAGAATTTTAATCTGTAATTTTGAATAATTTTCGTGATCCCGATAAAACATGAGTAAAATGTTTCTCAATTTACAAAGATCAGCCTGCATTTTTACCATCTTCTTGTATTTCTGAATGTAATTTTTCCCTTTGTCCTTATGCTTTCTTCGGTACAACCTCGCAGAGAATTTAATTTTTCCATTATAGCTTTTGTCACCCCAGTATCTACCCATTATTCTGGTAGCACCTTTTTTCTTATGTTTGTTTCGGTAATCTTCATCATTATCATACCGTTCCTTGCTCTTTTGTCTAGCCTGCTCAATTCTTGCTTCTCTGTAATCTTTATCATTGTGATAACGCTCCTTGATCTTTTGTCTAGCCTGCTCAATTTTTACTTCTCGATACTCCTGGTTGGTTGAATACCTTTGCTTTTCTCTTTTCAAGATACTATCTCTGTTGTTTCTGTAGTACTGTTTTTTTAACTTGCGTGCAGCTTGCTTGATTGAAACCATTATGTAATTATGAATGAGAACATTTACAGTTCTGACGCTTCTTATATAGTAATTATGACGTCACGTCGTAATGATTTTATTTCATGATGACGTCATAGCGCAATGATATTATTTCATGACGTCTTCAGAAACAACAATATAATTTCGTGTTTTTCTATTCACGTCATAGCTCTAATATAAAACTATGACGACATTCATTATTTATCTAGTTGGGTTTCAGACAAGGTAATTCTATTGATGTACTTTTGTTTTGATTTGACTCTATTTTTAGGAGTTTTGTTATATTTCTTATCATTGGACTGATCGTCTCTTACTAGATTGCTAGCTACTGCTGCAACCCAGATTCACATATATAGTTATTTATGAGAGGCAGCCTGGTTGAGTGGTCCAAGGCACTGGTGTTAGCCACCAGTCTCTTCGGAGGCGTGGGTTCAAATCTTACCGCTGGTATACGATTATGTTTGAAAGACTGCAGTGTGAAAAGACATCAAAAATGCAGTTTTTGGTGGAAAATTTTTTTCTCTTTTAGAAATAATTTATTTTAGTTACAAAAAGTTTTTAACCCAATTAATATCCTTTAAAATGAGCTATTGAACAACCCTCTACGATGTTCCAGTGCCAAGCTATCTGTGGAAAAGAAAAAAAGAAAAAAATATCCCGTTTAAGCAGAATGTTGTAGTAGCTGCCACTTTTCTTGATTTTCAAGCCAATATATTTCCCTTGCTGTTCAAGCCAAGGGACAGAAAGTTTCCTATACAGGGGTTTCGGACAAGGCGGTTCTAATGGTGTACTTTTTGTTTTGATCTGACTCCTTTGTTAGGAACTATGGGTTTTTATATTTCTTAACATTGGACGTGATCGTCTCTTACTAGGTTGCTAGCTACCGCTGCAACCCGGATTCTTAAGTAGTAATTATGACGTCACGGCGTAATGATTTTATTGACGTCAAGGCGCAATGATATTATTTCATGACTTCATCAGAAACAACAATATAATTTTGTGTTTTTCTATTCACGTCATAGCTCTAATATAAAGCTATGACGACATTCATTATTTATCTAGTAGGGTTTCAGACAAGGTAGTTCTAATGATGTACTTTTGTTTTGATCTTACTCTATTTTTAGGAGTTTTGGGTTTTTATATTTCTTAGCATGGGACTGATCGTCTCTTACTAGGTTGCTAGCTACTGCTGCAATCCAAATTATAAGAGGCAGCCTGGCCGAGTGGTCCAAGACACTGGTGTTAGCCACCAGTCTTCGGAGGCGTGGGTTCAAATCTTACCGCTGGTATACGATTATGTTTGAAAGACTGCAGTGTGAAAAGACATCAAAAATGCAGTTTTTGGTGGAAAAATTTATTCTCTTTTAGAAATAATTTATTTTAGTTACTATAGATATTTAACCCAATTAATTTCCTTTAAAATGAGCTATTGAACAACCCTCTACGATGTTCCAGTGCCAAGCAATCTGTGGAAAGAAAAGAGAAAAAAATATCCCGTTTGGGGAGAATAACGTGGTTAAAGTCAATTTTCTTGATTTTCAAGCCAATATATTTCCATTGCTGTTCAAGCCAAGGGATAGAAAGTTTCCTATACAGGGGGTTCGGACAAGGCGGTTCTAATGGTGTACTTTTTGTTTTGATCTGACTCCTTTGTTAGGAACTATGGGTTTTTATATTTCTTAACATTGGACGTGATCGTCTCTTACTACGTTGCTAGCTACCGCTGCAACCCGGATCACTTTTAAAAGACACAAGTACATATAAACCGATCACTCATGATCCTACTGATCAATTTACTAATAATATTATAAATGAATTAAAGCAGCTAAAACAGAATTGTAAAATCGCACCACAATTACACAACAAATTTTACCCCCGTGGTAGTTTCCGTCCAAAATTTTATGGCTTACTTAAACTGCATAAACAAGGTACTCCCTTAAGACCTATCGTAGCATGTACTAAAGCCCCTGCTTCCAATATTGGAAAATAACTTTCCACAGCTTTCAAACCTTTACTGTATCCACAAACTTCCTACACTAGTGATTCGGCAGATTTGGTTAAAACACTTAATCACACAAGTATTTCAGAAAACACAATAGTTAGTAGTTTTGATATTGTTTCCATGTACACGAATATAGATGTGGCTACTTCTGAGCAATTATTAAAAAACAAAATAGAAGAAAATTATCACTTAATCGAAGACTCAGCGGCAGGGATTGATTGTGAAGTTTTATTTAATCTTGTTAAAATTTGTAATAAGTTTTCTATGTATTTTCAGTTTCTTGATTCTTTTTATCAAAAAATAAATGGGTTGCCAATAGGAGCAGCTCTATCCGGCCTACTGGCTAATATTTATGTCGAGAAACTTGAAAATTGGGAATTAAATTCTTATTTTTTAAAACATGTATATTGGGGTCGTTACATGGATGACGTAATTTCTTTTTGGAATTATGGGGAAATTGAGCTTTGGGGTTTCCTAGATCATCTTAATACTTATGATAGAAATTTGCAGTTTACCCTAGAAATTGAATTTGAAAAATCTTCTCTCATTAGTAGTGATTTGGGGATAAAACAGGTAGTCCGGGAATCAATCGAAATTAGGCTCAAAATAAATAAAAATATTTCCTTAAATAGGGACTTAGGAGAATATTCACTGAATTCTTTATGCTCAAATTTAATTAAAAATGATCTAACAAAATATTTTATTAAACCAATTGATGATAGTATTGAACCCGTTAAAAAAGGCCTTTAAGACTAGATGCTAAAAAAGCAAGATTCGCTTTGAAAACTTGCAGTTAATAATTTCATTTTATTTCGTTTGAATGTATTCTTCCTCTCTCATCAGTTTATTTATCAGTCCTGGTTGAACTTCGTTGAAGTAAGGATGCTGGGGCTGTTTTAAAAGTTTTAAGAGCATTTTTAGTTTTAAACTTCGTATTTTAATGTAAGTTGTTTATATATATATATATATTTTTCTTTAATGTTGTGCCCTTGGAGATAGGGCCGAAATATTCACCGTGAATACGATCTCACATGCCTATTTCGTACTTAGCTATTGATAGTTATGAGCTATTTGTACTACTATTATTGATATTTATGAAACTATATCTAGCCTTTCCCTTTCATTCCAAAAGGTGGAGCTCTTAACGTGGAAAATCAGGAATTTACTGAGTAAATACATTGATGACTTACAACTGTCAGCAGATGATCCAGTTGATTCTCAGCTACTTTCTTGCTTCTCGCAAGGCGTCTTCCATAACGACAGGTTGTTTATACCATGGAGTTCTCTTAATTTTACGCTAGAAACCCCTGATGTCAAGAGGGACAAGTTTGGTGGTTGATAATGATGTGGGTTCTGATGTGGGAGAGTCTGTAGGAATGTCTAAAGAGGCAGTTGCTTCAACTTTTCGGAAACTTTATCCCTTTTGAGTCAAGATATTGATCAATCTCAATTCACGCTTTTTGTTGCTACAAATAGTTCCAACTCAGTTAACTAAGGGACTACCTTTACGGTAAATAAATTTTATATAAGCTCGGTTGACGTCACGATCGGAAAATCTAATAAACTTGGACACTTGGCTGATCTGTCAAATTCTGGTTCTTTTCGAAATTTGCCATAGGGTGAAGTTCTCGACCTGTGCAAAATATGGTTAGATCGTTTTTTTTTTAACGTAAATGCAGATCCTAAGCATTCCTCTATTAGTTTATTACAAAAGGTTTAATTATTTTTTTAGCCACCTGCCCTGTATGATGGCATTCCCAAATATTTTCACCTCTTATTGTGCTGTATTTGAAATACTCCATGCGAATATATTGTATAGGGTAGGGCCAATCGTTTGGAAAGCCGTCCTCAAAACTTTTAAGTTTAACACTATTCATATATTTTTATTTCGGATTGGGCACAGTCCCCCCCCCTAACTATGAAAGTATTCTAAACTGCAAGTAATCTTATAGTGACTGAAAATTGTTTTCACTGATGTAAATTATTGTATTAAGATCGAAAAAAAACCGTTATAAAGAAAATAAATTCAAAAACTTTTATCTTAAATGTACGTCGTTAATCTCTATTATTTATGATTTTTTTCATAAACCATGTAAAAAATATGTATTTATGCAAAAGGCTAAACAATTTTAAACGGATAATTAATGTTATGTTGATGGCATTACTATTAATCGATCAAAAAAACTAAATTGATCCAATCTAGCAACAACCATTCTGAGGTTTCTCTGCCTTTCATTAGGAGGCACTGATGAGCAATTGTGTCTTTCCACAAAAAATTGTGTAACTATGTTATTTTTAGAGGGTAAGCTTGAAAAGTAGACAGTTGAAGAATAAGAGAGCAGGCTATTAAAAGAGGATTATACACAGTGAAATTTTATTATATTAAGGAGATAACAGGGGTGACATCCGTGACAGAGGTTACACTTATGTGGTACATATAATAAATGTCCACCGGTGGAGATACCTTGACCATTGGTGGAGATTCCTGAGAACTGCAAATACATTTTTTGACCATTAAAATACACAGTTGTATTGTGATTCAACTAAACGCCCTTTTGAAGCCGTTAACCTTAATTATCAAATAAATATCCTATTTTTAAACTATTATCAATTCTTTAAATTCATATAATGGCGCATTTCCATACTTTTTAGCTAAATGTCCATTTCTATTAATCCTCGCTTGTTCTTCTTTTTTTTCTTCATAATATTTAAATCTATAAAGAAACAGGCATCCAATTGAGCATTTTAACGCCCATCCTTCACGGAGGATCGATTGTTAATTTAGTTCACTGTTTTAGGGTTGTTTTTAAGTTTTAGCCCTGTTCTTTATTTATTTTTTATATTTTTTATTTACTTCTTTATATGTCTTTTATCTCCAATCGATTAATGTCCTTTTTCTTTTCTAGGTTGAAAATTAGAGATGAGCAGTAAATTTTTAATTTAATTCTGTGTAGTCTGTATACTGTTGCCGTCTTTTTTGTAATGGTGTGTATTTTTACATAAAAAGTTTTTGCAGCATACCTGGCTTCTTTTAATCCTAAAGTTAAAATAAAAATCAAGGGTTCTCAACTTTAAGTTCGTTTCATTCTCCGTATAATTGTTTTTTGTGCCTTTTTTTCTCACCATTTTTACATTTTAAAAGAAATTGAACCCTTTACTTTTTTTCATTAAATTATTTTTTTTGCTAATCACTCGCTAAACGAATTTACTGCTTATTCAAGCTCTTCTGCTCGTTGCACAGCTTCTGCTCCTCAGCCAAGAAATCGTATCCTGAGTCAACAATGAAGTAAACAAGAAAAAACATTTTATTTTCTCTTTATCTAAATAAATATTGAAAAGAATGTTCAAGTACAACTTTATAATTTGCATTCTTACAGCTTATCATATACTTACTACTTGCCTGTTCCTAGACTGTAGAGACTTTTGTACAAACTACAGAGACTACAGAGTCTGTTCCTAGACTTTCTTGCGACAGAATGTTGTCCGGGGTTTGATGTGTTCGACCAATAGGTCATATGCAATAAGTCTTGTGACAGAATAAACCATAAACTTAAAAGGAGGAAGATAAATCTTAATGGATGGGCTATGGGATAGGATTATTTCATTGAGAATGTTTAAGAATTCTTCTTTTAAAAATATACACGGCGATTCTGACTATTTTGTTATTTAGCTCGTTGTAATGTAGTCAAATCATCTCTATGAGGCAAAAATTTTGATAGATGTCAATAAAGTCGCAAAAGAACGAGCAAAAAGTTTAACTATTATCAGCATGGACAGAGGGCTAACAAAATGGTCCAAAATAGGGATTACTACTTGTACCTGTGAAGCTGTAAACGGAACGAAAGCTTTCAATTGCAAGAAATATGGTAAAGCCTTAAAAGCAAAAGCCAGCTCTATCAAGAAATCTCGGTTGAGTGAAATAGGCCATGCAGTTCGTTTAGTAGGTCATTGTACCAGAAGTCCAGAGTCATGATACCTTGCATTTCAGTGTTTTGTTTAATCATTAACAGTATTCAGTACTTTCATCACTTTTTCAAAGAAGGCTATTAAATTCTGAAATTGAGAAAAATAAACATGTAATTGCACCTCTTCTGTAAATTGGAAACAGCCAAAAAGACAGTTAACCTGTAGAATACTACTAAGATAGTGCCATCACACAGGGACCTAGTTGACCAGAGATCCATTACCTTATTACTAGACTGGACACAAAAGTTTTTTTTGTTTTTTTTAATTGCCTTCATCTGCCATTAAGAACCAACAATTGATGAGAAATGACCTAAAAAATAATGAAATTTTACCACTAAACTTAGGATGAAGTGTAATCAGTTCCATGGGTTTATTTATAAGTATTTTAATGTTTTGAAGTATTTTATTTGAAGTATTGGGGTGGAGAACAACTATTGCTGCATAAAAAAAGTCAGTAAGATTAAAAAGAACATGCAGCAAAACATGAGTATTTGTCATATCATCCAGTTACTATTTTCCCACTTGCTTCACAGCAAATTCATTCTACAGACAAAGAAGCTGCTGTATTTAGAAGCAATTAATAAAATAAACATTTTTCAAAAAAAAAAATTAAGAGGCAAATTTAAACTAAACTGAACAGAAATAAAGACATAGAATACAGTAATTCAAAGTTTAAATGAACAGAAATTACTATGAATCAATAAGTGAAACCTAAAAAAAGAATTAAATTAAATAATTACATAAAACTAAAAGGCATAACTATGGATGAATATTGCTCAAGTTCCCAGCGTAAAATGGTTTAAAACCAATCTTGTTTCCTAAGGTGGGGCTTTTTGTCTCTCCAGGAGTAAGGAATTGTGTCATTGGCTAACGAAAATGTGACACAAAAAAAAAAAAATCGATTTAATGCTCAATTGTAACACAAAGCATAGGGCCGTAAACTCTCTTTTTCTCTTTAGTATTTATATTAGATTTTTTGTATTCTTATCATTTTTTATGAGGTATTCAATCTAATAGCTTCTTAGTAACAAATCCTGACTGTTGTATCCACTGTACTGACAAAAAAAGTTTAGTGACAAATTGACTAACAATTATACCTCCATGAGCTAACCGAAAATTGTTGTTAACAATTGTCAGTGAAATTGTATAATGATTCCTAACGTTCTTTTTTTTCTATGGATTTTAAAATCCAAAGAACTGAGTGAAGCTTGTAAATGCATCAAAAAAATTTGTTTCGTATGACTAAGGTATTCAAAATATGATTGGCTATTTTGTGTGAAACTTTAAGCTGGTAAAAAGGGCGAAAAGTTTCTTTGGTACTTCTCTAGAATCCAGATAACAAGTGAGAATTGTATTGCGAAAATCAGATAAGCATTACCCGGTACTTATATGAGACGCTGTATAAACATAAAGTTTCTCACTCCGAGAACTATATTTAAACTCTAGTTTTTGGGGTTTAGGGGGAATAAAAGGTACCTAGGTTTGGTTAGGTTAAGTTATGTATTTAATGTATGCTATGTTTTATCCTCCCCCCCCTAATGTGCAAATGTATATCCCAAATTTGTTTCTGAACTATTATATTTTTTATCCTTTTTTGTTTTGTTTAATTAGCATTAACGAAACTTCACTTCTCGTGTGTTTTCTGGATTCTAGAAAAGTACCAAAGAAACCTTTCGCTCTTTTTACTGGCTTAAAGTTTCACACTAAATAGCCAATGATATTGATTGTGGAAAAATACAAAGAAAACAAAAGGAAAAATAATAGAAAAAGAGAAAAGGGGAAAATGAGCAAAGGAGAGGGGAAAATTACTGGACTAAAATATAGAAAAACCCACCAAGAAACAGCCGTCGCAGAGAGAGATTGAGGGATATCATTGAGGGATCTTTCTTCTGGCAAAAAAAAAACAAAATTGATTGATTGAAAATGCAACTGATGATCGGTAAGACCAAACTTGATATATTTGAAATCAGCATAAAAATCTGATTCTTTTGATGTAGCTATTGGTATAAAAATTTCGTTTTTTAGATTTTTGGTTACTATTAAGACGGGTTACCCCCCCCCCCTTAATTTGCAAATATATAGCCCAAATTTTTTTCTAAACTAGTATATTTTCATCCTTTTTTGTTTTATTACATTAGCCTTAACGAAACTACGCTTCTCGCGAGGTTCTGGATTTTAACAAGTACCCTTACTTTTTACGGGGGACTAAAATCAATGAGCTAATTGATTTCTTGGACGTTATATTTGATATGAGCGCTACTTTTGACAAAAAGTATTGAAAAAGAACTACTTTGATTAAGTGTCCCTTAATGACGTTTCAATACTATCCATAACATCAACAGCCCTGGCATTGTCTAACTATAGATTCCGGTTGTAAAATGTCCAACAGGGTTGCCACCCTGACCTTGAAGAATTTACTAAATCGGAGAGGAAAAATTTACTAGATTGCATCTGTTTTTACTAAATGCTGAAAAAAAAATTTTGCGCGTGTGACTACGCCGCATGCGCACCGTCAAATATCGATTTTTACTATAGGAGGATAATCAATACGATTTTCACTATCGTTTTTCCTTTTTTCTTCTTTTTTTCTCCTTTCCTCGTTTCTTTCGTTTTCACGGTATGATTGAAAATTCCGGAAACTTACAAGTTTAAAAATCATTATTTTGGATATATATATATATATATATATATATATATATATATATATATATATATATATATATATATATATATATATATATATATATATATATATATATATATATATATATATATCTATATATATATATATATCTCTATATATATATATATCTTTTTCTCATATATATATATTTTTATATATATATATATATATATATATATATATATATAATGTTACATTTCTACTTACTTTAAATTTCTCTCAGCAGGCTCCATTTTCCTCAATAAAAATTTTCAAACTGAGGAGATTCACGTAATCACCTTGGGTGGTTGGGTTTTGTTTTGATTCAAATAGATTCCCAATCATCACACTTGAGACAGACAAGCAAAATTGTAAACTGTAAAACAGACAAGCAAAAATTTAAATTATCATATGTTTACGATAATTTTTTCCCCTGAATTCATGGAAAATAAAAAAAAAGTTTTGTTTACTATAAATCATGACTTTTTACTAGATTTCGGGATCGGGAAATTTACTAGATCCTCTAAATTTACTAGATTTTTGTTTTACTAGATCTAGTAAAATCCTACTGCCGGTGGCAACCCTGATGTCCAATGTTCTAGCATTTCGAAGCTCTGAATTTATAGAGGCGAACTGACACCACCTCAATGCAGTGTTACCAACATCTTAAAACAAAATGTTCCACAAATTGCATGTAAAATGTACCAAAGACAAACAAATTGTACCATATCCCAATTTTTTTCCGCGTGTTACGCGAAGCGTAACACGCGTATCGTCGGTGGCATAGAGTACTATCTATGAAAATTTTGCATAAGACATCTTCATTCACTTTCTCTTCTAATACAATACATTACTCCTGACAGTACCTGAAGAAATTGTTTGGAGTAATTGTTTGGGATCTACTTGTTTCCATTTTTTGATAGCCCGAGTCAAATCACTGGGGATCACCCAGTCATGCACTCCACTTGACGACCTGAGAACAACTTGCTTCGTTTTCATCAGGGACGAAACACTCGAGACATTTAGCCTATTCCGATACTTCGTTTTGGTGACCGACAAAATCAAGAACTGTCTCTCTGCTCTAGCACTTGAATGGGGCAAGCTGCAAAGAGCTAGAAAGAACTTGGGCAAGTATGAACAAATTTCGTTTACAGCAGCTTCTTTAAAAAGGGACAACACTAACTAATGTAGCAGTTGTTATGAGAGTATTATATATATATATATATATATAATATATATATATATATATATATATATATATATATATATATATATATATATATATATATATATATATATATATATATATATATATATATATATATATATATATACATATACGGTACTTATGCATTGGTGACTTCTATATACTGCTATAGAAGTCAATTCTGATTAATGCTAATGAAAAAAAAAAATAAAATAGGATCTATAAAGTTCAAAAGGGTCTATAAACAAATTTGGACTATATATTTGCACATTAGGGGGGTGGGGTAAAGCATAGCTTATATTAAATATGTAACCTAGCCTAGTACCCCCCCCTAAACCCCCAAAAACAACAGTTTAAACGTCATAAACGCAATGAAAACCACGCTTTGTATTGCATTTCTCTATAGCGTTCTCTTGTAGTTAACCTGTCAGCCGGTTTTTTTGTGACTGGTTTCATTGCAAAATATATTTTGTCATATATCACAATATAGTTACTCCTTCGTTATACCCACTCTTTTATATATGTCCAACTGTAGAAGCGACGAAAAACCCATTTCTACGGGATGATTCAAGACGCCGCTGTAGAGAAATACAATGTATAGCGTGGTTTTAATTGCGTATGATACATTTAAAGTGTTGTTTTGGGGTTCGGGAGGGGGGGGGAAGGTACCGAGGTTAGGCTGTGTATTTAATATATGCTATTCTTTGCCCAACTTGCCCAATTAAATTGCAAATTGAGTTCCTTTTGTAGAAGCTTAGCTGCCTAGTCAATAGCCCCTGGCGCATCAAGTGAAAAGAAAACTTTTTGGAATCTAGGCTATGCGATTTTTATTGGATTTGTCACTGCAGCGGTTAAAATATGTTTACGTTGTAAAAAAAATTAAATGGGAGCATGGGGTACGGGTAGGGGGGAGGGCAAAATATATATTTTTGAATCTAGGACGCAATGTTGTTTTTTCATTTTTCAAATGGTTTTGCCAGTTCTGGTTTTTTTGCCAATACAAATGGCAACAAAAGAGTATTTTCGGAACTATCCCATTACGCAGGCCTGTCGGGTTAATCACTATAGATTAGGCAATGATAAAACCCATTTTGGTCGTCTTAACTGTTATAGAGCAGGCAATGATTGCAAGGTTTTCATTGCGTATACGATACTAAACTGTGGTTTTTGGGGTTTAGGGGGGGGAGGTACCTAGGTTAGGTTACTTATTTAATATATGCAATGCTTTACCCCCCCCCCCCCCACACTCACTAATGTGCAAATATATAGCCCAAATTTGTTTCTAAACTATTATATATTCATCCTATTTTATTTCATTAGCATTAACCAAACTTGACTTTTTAGAGAGGCCTGCATAATGAGATAGTAGGCTACCTTATTTTCAATAGCAGAGCAAGAAAAAGAGGTATTTTTCTAAATCTAGTCCCCCTCCTAATTTGTGCCGCTAAGTGCCACAATTTTCTACGTCTCCACGTCATTTTTTTATGCTGGTAAGTATACGAATGCAATCTTTTTTGTTTCAAAGAAAATATATCATAGGCAGTGCAATAGCGCTGCCTAAGTAAAGAGCAATGTGAGCACAATTTATTATTATTTTTTGTCACTTCGCATCGAAGGAGTTGTCGCAGAAACTTCGAAAAGGGCTTATTGGATTGGAAATTAAAAGAACTAGTGCCTTTTTTAATAGTTGAAAGTGATTGGAGGGCAACTAACCCCTTCCCACACCCACCCTTTCCCCAAACACATCCCATCAAAGCTTAAAGATAGCCAATTTGTTCAATGTAGTTGAAAGGTCCGAGAATTATGTCTTTGAGGATGACAACACCCCACAGGACAAAGGTTGTATGTTATGCCCTGGGAGAATATAAGGTTTGTAGTGAAAGGGTGATCATATAAACTTTGTTGGAGACTCATTGGATTGTTAATCAGAAGTTCTTGTGTCCTTAATAAGATTCAGAGTGATCTGAGCGTGGATAATCCCCCCTCTATACACATTGTATTTTCCCGAAATGCCTCTGATAGAAATTTTGAGATGGTCATTTGTTGTCGTAGAAACTTCGGAAAAACCTTATTTAATTGGAAATTGAAGGGGCTAGTGCCCCTTTTAATAGTCGAAAATGATTAGAGGGCAACTAATCTCCTCCCACGCCCACCATTGAGGATAACCCCCCCCACAGCCCTCAGGACAAGGTTTTTATAGAAAGTCATGTCGTATAAACTTTGGAAGGGGCTAATTGGAGTTATAGTACCCTTTTCAAGATTCAAAGTGATGAGACAGCGGATAACCCCCCGCACCTCGCATTTTCCAGAAATGCATTTGATTGAAATTTTGAGGTAGCCATTTGTTGTAGTAGAAACTTCAAAAAAGGCTCATTCAATTAGAAATTGAAAAGGCCTTTTTTTATAGTCAAATTTGATTGAAGGGCACTAGCCCCCCCCCCCCCCCGCCTATCAATACCCAAAACACATTTAATCAAAATTTTGAGATAGCCATTTTGTTCAGCGTAGTTGGAAGGTCTGAAAATTATGTCTTTGAGGATGAACCTCTCCCCCCTTCATAGCCCTCAACGCAAGAGGTGTAAGTTATACCCCGAGGGTATATAAGGTTCTTTAGACAGGGTGGTCGCATAAAATCCGGAGTTTGCTCATTTTATTGGAAATCAGATGTTCTAATTCCTTTTTTAAGAGTCAAAGTGATTGGGGGGCAGCCCCCCCCCTACGCTACGTCGTATTTTTCACAATTACATCCGAATATTTTTTTGAGAAAGCCATTTGTTAAAAAAGAGTGCAAAGATCATGTAATAATTCCGTAGGGGTGGATAGACACCCCCAGAGTCTGGGGGTAAGGGTTGTAAGTTATGCTCCAGGGGGTTATAAGGTTTTTATGGAAGGGGTGGTCAGAAAGGGTTGTTATGAACTTCAGAAGAGGCTACTTCGATTTTAAATGTATAGTTCTAATTCCCTTTTAAGAGTCAAAAAACAAAATACGTTTTAAATGTTTACACTTTTTTTTACTTTGATAAATAAAAGTTATCGAAACTTTAAGTAATAAATGTCAGTATATGTCAATAAATGGACAATCTACGGTCATTTTTTTTTCTCAGTAAAGCGCAAATTATGTTCTAGTCAAGAGAATGCATGGGGGTTACCATTCAGGGTTGCCAACTACCGACGTAAAAAAAGAGTGCAAATCAAGGCCCAAAAAGAGTGCAAGTCAAATTATTTGCGCCCACAGGGCTGCCGCCGTGCGCAAAACCCCTTTCACTGTTCTGACCAACCTTACACCATTTACAAATAATTATCAATTATCTTAGGATCAACAAACATATTATCTTTAATTTTTCAAATGTATTTAAAATACAGTTAAGAGGACTTCCTACATACACCAACTTCTAAATAATGGGTTAATAATGATTTTCAACTGAACTATAGTTGAATTCATCAAATGTTTAGATAAAGTTTTATCTCCATTTTATCCAAATGTTTTGAAAGGAATAGAAGAGGTCCGACTAACTAGTCGTGAGCTATAGCGGACTTCACTGTAGTATAATCAACTACCGTATCCTAGCAGCGAAAAAAAAAATGGTCAAAACCTTCTTAGTCACACAAAATAATTCTTCTTCTCCCTCAATTGGATTTTTTCCTTCTTTCCTTTTCTTGTAAATTAATTTAAAAAAAATTTTTTCACAAAATAAGTTTTTCAAAGAAAAGTAAAGAACTCCATTAAACAAAAATTAGAAAAAATAAAATAATCTACCAAGCGTGAAACTACCACAAATCAGCATCGATAAATCAGTAAAACCCAAAACGAACAAAAATTACAGTAAATAACTGAGTCAAGCCCAAAACAAGCAGAAATTAACATGAGTAGGGCTCATAACCCCTATGCTCTCCCAAGACCATAACATGATTAGCACTTTACGGAAAAAGTTAAAGAATTTTTACTTTTAAAACTTTAATAAATGAAATAATATTAACATTTTGATTACTAAATATCAGTATATGTATATTAAACTGTCAATGCACATTTGTTTGTATTTTTTTTTTAATAAAGTACAAATTATGTTCTGGCCTTGGGAAGGCATAGGGGTTTTGAGCCCTACTCATATTAATTTCTGCTCGTTTTGAGTTTGACTCGGTTATTTATTGTAATTTCTGTTCGTTTTTGGTTTCATTGATTTATCGATGCTGATTTGTGGTAGTTTCACGCTTGGTGGATTATTTGATTTTATTTTTGCTCATTTTCTGTTTAATGCAATTCTTTACTTTTCTTTCAAAAGTTTATTTTGTGGAAATTTTTTTTAATTAATTAAGTAAGAGGTTTTGCAGTTGGTAACTTAATGCATACCAGAGGCAGGAGGCACGAATATACAGCAAAGTGCAGGAACTGAAGAACAGAAGGCACGGTAAACGGGACAAGCGATGTAAGCTATTTCTAGTCCGGGAGCCACTAAAGCGCATCTAGTTTATTTCTGAGTTGAGGTGGTCAGAAAGACAAAGTCAATTTGACAATAGTTTCTGACCATATCAACCACGTTGAATCCGAATATGGGTGGGGGCAAAGTTGGAGATCATGATTTGACCTTGTAAAAGCAAAAAAACACCTTTTTTCGGCCTATAAAACGTGTAAAGACTGTTTTTTTTCTAAGGTTGTACCACTCCGATTTAGTGGTGCGACATCTCAATTTGGTCTTAAAATGGTTCTCCCCGAAAATCTCAAAATTCAAAGGTTCATTTTCAACTAAACCACGTATCTCGGATCTTTCTAATAATTTTTTGTTGTTCACTCTTGTCCAGGATTTACCTTTCGTATTTAGCTTCACATTGCCGTAAAGTTCAAAGCTTAAACTGTACGGTGAAGCCGTCTAGAATATTTTGAAAAAGTGTGGGCCTAAAAATATATGCAAAAATACATTTGTCCAAATGATGATGTGACACATCTTTTATGCTAGAATATAACACCAAATCCGAATATGAACTCTACTTCGCAACCCAATTTAACTTCGTTTTTTATAGGCTAATAACTTATTTGTAGGCCTAAATTTTTTTTTATTAATGGTATTGCAGGACATGTTTTTATGCCACATTTTGACGCCGAGTCCAACGGTAGCGTTAACTTGGTCATCGTGTTTCAACTTTAGTTGCTGTATGCTATTTAATTGGCTATAAAATCTTATTTTCTTATAAATATAGTTGTAAATCCAGATTACAATCAACCTACGAAGCTTTGCAAGGTAGCAAACGGACACGGAAGAACCATGCTCGACAGAAGCTGAAAGCTTAAACCTGTAACATGATTAAAGTACTGTAAGTAAAGCTACAGGTAAAGCCTGTCAAAATACAATTCCCGCACATCCCAACGGTTTTCCCCAAACACACAAAAAAATCCCCCTAATCCTCTTCCAAATCGTTGCTGTCGGCATCACATCGCCCACCACATGCGCAAATAATGTCGCATGGCTTTATCTCCAAACAAGGACACTTTTTACCACACACAGTTCTACCGCAACAAAAGGTGGAAGCCTTGTTGACAAATGGAGGCTAGGCGGTCAGCACTGAAGTCACTGGATTGACTCCTAAATTGTCGTGATGGGTCCAGCCAAACTCAAGTGGGTTGAAGATATAGGGCTTAGGAATCACAACCTGAAGAATAATGCTCCACTGAAGTATAGCTCTCTTGAAGTTATATACGAAAGAACCATCTGTTGGGGGAGAGCTGTTCAAGTTTTTTTTTCTGGGAAATAAATGAATTCAAAAATCACTGAGAGAATAAAATTCGGATTGTTTTTTGCTATATACCGATACAGCCAATTTTTTACAGATACGCAAGATTTCGGGCTCGTACATAATGATATTTTTGATATCACTCCTCACTTTCTGTGTAAGATCAGCAATTTCTTGAATGAGCTGTGATTTAACAGCAGATGTAGCAAATGTTTTTTTGCTATTCGAGAAGAAAAAACTGACCGTATCACATCCACCAATGCAATGTAGCAGCCCTATTGACTCTACAACAGCCCACGATGTTCTATTCACAATTTTATGGATCGGAAAGACTTTGTCACGGAACTAAATGCAGAGCTCAGGTTCATAGCCTTGGTCACACCTTCAGAGGAATATTTCGCGATAGTTCTGTAACAAAATGACAACAATGTCTGTGTCATTTGCTTCAACAATTACTTGAGAACATCCATTTGTGTAGCATTCGGCAACATGGAGAGCAACACGCGTGTCTGCTTCTTCATGTGTGCTGCACAAGTTCGCTTCGTAGTCCGGGTTGGGATCTATAGTCATTTTGGATGGGACAAGTTTTAGCCCCTTCATTCTATCACTGAATCCACCAGAGAGGTAAATGCTAAATCTTAATTCAGAAAGACAGACATGACTCCATAATTCAAAAATACATTCGATAAGTCTTGCCTTACTCTCTGACTGCATAAGCAAAATATCCCAGTTTTCTAGCACCATGCTCTTCGTAACGATAAAACTCTTCGTCACTGTATTTCCTCTCCGCTCATGACATCCACTACTGTTTTTATAACAATAGGATTCCCGGAAATGTTTACAAGGCTGAACACTCCGTCATACCGATCAGCTACAATGTGCACATCGGTTGTAGATTTTGGGAGTCAGTTTAAGAGCCTTGCAAGGATTCGTATCGAAGATTCCTTCTACTTTTCGTATCGAAAAGTAGAAGGGCTCATTTGATTGAAAATTGGAAGTTCTAGCTCACTTATCAACAGTCAAAATATATGTGAGGGCAACTACCCCCCTCCCGCCCCAATACGCCCTTTTTTCCTCAAGCCTATCTGATAAAATTTTTAAAATAGCTATTGGATTAAAGATAATTCAAAGGTCAGACAAGAAAAACTCTTGTGTCGACTCAACCCCCATAGCCAGGAGGCAGGCGTTCTAAGTAATGCTCTGGGGGCACTTATCGTTTTTATAGAAATGAAGCTTGTAAAAACTTCGGAGAGGGCTCATTTGATTGGAAATTGAAAGTTCTCGTTCATTTTTTGCGAGTAAAAAGAGATTGGAATGTAACTAGCCCTCCCACCCCTCCACGCCCTAAATGCATCAGATAAAAATTTTGAGATATACATTTTTTTTAAATAGTTCAAAGTTCATATAACAAAAACTCCGGTGTCAACACAGTTCCCCAGGGTAAGTGGGTTGGTGTTGTAAGTTGTGCCCTGGGGGCAAATATGGTTGTTATGGAAAGGATGCTCCCATTAACTTAATAGAGTAAACTGAAAGTTGTAATTCACTTTTTAACAGTAAAAAATCATCAGAGGGTAGCTATCCTCCCCCCACACTCCCAGACGCAGTTCATAGGGAAGGGGTCGTCATATAAACTTCAACGGGGGCTTATTTCAAAGGTGCAAACTTTTTTCACTTCAGCATTCTTACTTTGATACTAGTTTTTATACTTTGATGAAGATTTGATTTTTTTTTTTTCAAGAGTTTGATTTTAAAATAAGGAATTTTCAAAAACTTGAAACTTTTGCAATCAAAAACAAACAATTATTTATAAAAACTTTCCGAAAAATAAATTTTTCAAAGAAAGGTAAAAGCCATTTTAAACTTAAGCTCAGCAGATAAAAATACCTGTTAAAATTCAAACTCAAAATTACTACTACTACTGCTACTAACAACTCACCGCAGCACCAAGCCGCCTGAGGCCAACACAGCTACGCTCGATCCTCCTCCACCCCAATCTATTCAAAGCCTCGCTTTTTACACCCGCCCACGAAGTTCCCATTTCCTTTAAGTCTTTCTTTATGACGTCCTCCCACACCAGACAGGGACGACCTGCTTTCCGTTTAGCCCTAGGTGGTTGGCCGAAAAGAACAATCTTCGGCAATCTGTCATCCTTCATCCGCACAACGTACCCTAACCACCTCAACCTTTCTTTCATTATACTCCTAGAGAGCGGTATTGAACTACATTTTCCGTATAGCCTATTGTTTGAAATACGGTCAGTCATCCGGGTACCTAGAACAATCCTTAAGCAACTTCCCTGGAACACATCTAGCAAATCTTCATCCGCTTTTCGAAGCGCCTATGCTTCAGAGCCATATTTGACCACTGTCATCACTGTAGCTTCTAAGATTCTAATCCTTGGTTTGCAGACTTATCTTCCTATTCTTTCAGACTTTTTTTAACTGTGAAAAAACACCCTGAGCCTTGGCTATTCTATTTTAAACATCTTCACTGCTCCCACCATCTTTACTAATAATACTACCAAGGTAAGCGAAGCTGCCCACCTGATCAATCTTTTCATTACCCAACGTCACCTTTTCATTTTCACTTATTCCTAGCCTTAGTGACTTAGTCTTCATAACATTAATTTTCAAACAAATTCTAGCATCCTGAACTCGCAAAACCTCTAAAACTTCATTCATTTTGCTCACACCAGAAATTACTATTAAAGACTAAATAAAACCCAAAACGAGCCGAAATTAAATAAACAGTCGTAGGGAAAAAATGCAAGTAATAATATAAATGAATGAATAAATCTTAAAGCGATTAATACTTAGCTTGAATATGAAAGTCAAGCTTAAAATGAAAAAAAAAAAATTGCTATTGGTGCATAAATGAAACTTAAAACGGACATAAATTTAATAACAATCAATGCAAACAAATAAACAATAGAAATTAATATAAATAGAATATGCACATCAAGCTTGAAACGAACAAAAATCTCTACAAACAAGAGTTTGGGTATGGCATCCTTCTCTCATTGTAAAGTCTAAGACCCACTGCGTCATTGGCACTTTAGCAAAAGCTGTATACGTCTTTAACAGCCCTGAAAGTATTTGCAATATCAAGTTGAATATTTGATATATAATATTATTAGTTGTTGAAAGATCCATCATCTCAGGAATTTATTTCACTCTAATTTTGTTTTTATTTTCTATACTGTAAGATTTAGAAAAGAAAATATTGGTAATATATTTTTTTTTCAGTGAAGCACCATTGACGCAGTAGGCTTTTAGTTTTTATCATAGGCAGTGCGCTAACGCTGCTTAAGTAAAGAACGATGTGGGCACAATGTCTTGTTTTTTTTTGTTTTTTTTCTCCATACCCGGGCACTTCGTATCGAAAAAATCGTCGCAAAAACTTCGAAAGGGACTCATTCGATTGGAAGTTAGACTGGCTAGTGCCCTTTTTAATAGTCAAAGTAATAATAGTTTAATAGTTTTACATTACAGGTCAACTAGAGAAGTTATGATTTAAATTAAACAGAAGGATGCTATTTTGTCCAGATTTTTAAAAGGGTGTATGCTTTGAAAAATTGCTGAAAATTTTTCTCCGGCATACAAATAGAAGGCGAAACTATAAAGTCTTAAAAAACGAAAAGATTTAATTTTTTTTCCCCCTGAAAAGACTATGTCAATATAAAACGAACAGAAATTGATTAAAAAAACGTTTTTCCACAAAATAAGTTTTTCAAAGAAAAGTAAAGAACTCCATGAAACAAAAAATGAGAAAAACTAAATTCAAATAATCTACCAAGCGTGAAACTACCACAAAGCAGCATTGATAAATAAATGAAACCCAAAACGAACCGAAATTACAATAATTAACCGAGTCAAACTCAAAACGAGCAGAAATTAACATAAGTTGGGCACAAAACCCCTTTGCCTTCCCCACGCTAGAACAAAACTTGCACTTTATTGTGGTACTTTTTATTTAATGGAGTTCTTTACTTTTCTTTGAAATCTTATTTTGTGGAAAAAGTTTTTTTAATTAATTTACAGTTAAAGAAGCGGGCATTATCCAAAGTCTTGTTTTTAGTAAAACTATATTCGTCTTGAACAACTCTTGAAAGAACTATTAAATTAAACTGAATATTTGATATAAAATGATATTAGCTGCTGTAAGCTCATCCGTTCAAAATTTTACAATAATTTTACATGTGTATTTGCAATATTAAGCACAAAAGACAAAAATAAAATTGGTTTTCAGAAAAGCACCAATGATGCAGTAAGTCATAGACTTTTACAGTGAGACAAGGGGGCGATACCCAAAATCTTGTTTGTAGTAATTTTGTTTGTTTCAAGCTTGATTGGCATATTCAATTTAAGTTTCACTCGTTTTCAGATGTATTTATTAGTAGAGAGGGGGGTACCAGCGCTATCGCTCACCCCTGCTGCCACCTATAACTTTTTTTTTACATAGTTTATGGATGGTTATGTGTGTAGGTCGATTTATGGATGGTTTTATGGACTTTGTCAGTGAGAATGAAAAAACAGGAACTTTGTGACATTTATGTCTGTTTTCATGGTTGGTTATGTGTGTTGCTCGATTTATGTCTGTTTTCATGGATGGTTATGTGTGTTGATTATTGATGGTTTTATGGATTTTGTCAGTGAGAATGAAAAAACAGGAAGTTTGTCACTTTCATGGGCTATAGAGTCATTAGGGAGAACACGTGGTTAATGGGGTCAATGTTATTGTTGTTGTTTTGGGCACGCGATAGAGTCATTAGAGAGAACACGTGATTAATGGGGTCAATGTTGTTGTTGTTGTTTTGGGCACGCGATAGAGTCATTAGGGAGAACACGTGTTTCCAATATTTGTTGTTCAATGCAAATGTTGTGAGTTTCCATGGTAACAGTTAGATCCCCCTTCTCAGCCAATCAGAGGACTTTGTTTACACATTAGCGGCGGAGGGAGTGTAAGGAAAGGATTTTTGCTATATTTTTATCAATCTGTGAATAGAATTCACTAAGTTTTTAGTGAGCAGTGTAATAACATGAGTGAACAAGTTGAGTTAGAAATATCCTTTTATTGCAACTGTTCTATTTGTAAGGGGCATTTTCATGATTTTGAGCATTCACAAGAACCTACTGATTGTTTAGACTGCATAGAGGCAGAGACAGATGAGAAGAATCTGGAGGAAACGAGAAGAAAAATTATACGTGACATGGAGAGAAATTTATATCGATTGCAAGTAAGCTCAGATAAAAGAAGGATTGATATGTTAGAAAAGGAGGACCAAAAGAAGAGACTAGTAAAAGAGGGCTTTCTCTATAGTGTAAAAGACAGCAGTGAAAACCCAAAGAAAAATGTATATAGTGCAAGATATAACTCAGATTATTATGATGATTATGCTCTAAGAGAAGAGAAAAAGTGTCCCTTTAAAAGACAACATAAGAGGTCATTCTATGAAAAGGATTTTAAACAACGGAGACCAATGTGGAAGAGTTCCCATATTTGATTTACCCTTAAATCTAATTATTGATATGTATAATGAGTTTTATATTGTAATCGTACAATAAATTTGTTTGTACTATTTTAATTTTCATATACTAGATATATATAGAGTGAGGATACCAGCAGAGACTTCTGTACATGAATTGTTCAGTTTGATTAAATCATCCATAGAGTATTATCAGTCCACAACCAAGTTTTCTATCAAAGATAACAAAAAATAAATTATTCTTCTAAATATTTTTATTCATTTGTCAAATCAATGAATATAACGCTTTTTAAATATAAAACATCACAATCATCATCATCTTCATCCACCACCACTATGTGTACCGGAAGCGGTGGTATTCATTCAACCTCCAGTTCAAGTAATTGAACCTCGTCTTCATCATTTATTGATATATCAATCAAAGGGGGCATCTCCTGAAATAAATCCTCACGTACTCTTACAGGTAAACTAGGAACCAACCCCTCGTCATCTTCAATGCACATTCGGCCCGAAGGCCCCCTCCTCACTAAATCATCAGATGTGTATGATAGTCCTAATGACGTATAATGAACTTCCATTACATCATCATCTGTACTTTCAATCTCGTGTTTACACAAAAGAAGCTCCTCACTTTCCGTGAGCTCCCACTCGCTCCATACATCCTAAAAGATTGATTGCGCTATGATCAAAAACTAGAGTTTCCTGCGGAAAACCTATATTAATTCAGATTTTACGGGAATAGTTTATTTTCGAACCAATGGGCCCCAAACGAGTCCTCCCTCCTTTTTTTTAATACTTTTTTATGGCTTTATTATATCTCATCTGAACAAGTTCCTTTCATAATGTTATTCCGAAACCCATTTTCCAGCGTCAAAGAGTCCCCTCCCCATTTCGTAAATACTTTTTTGAATTTTGTAATATGTTTTTTTTTACTTTTTTACATATCTTAAAATGACATGAACACAAAAAACACACACACACACACACACACACACACACACACACACACACACACACACACACACACAAACAAACAAACAAACCCAAAAACACACACAAACACAAATACAAACAAACAAACAAACAAACACACCAAAGAAAACACACACAAACACACAAAAACTTACACACACACACGCACACACACACACACAAAAACTAACACACACACACGCTAACTAGCAATCACAACAAAACTTACACAAAAACTTACACACACACACAAACTTACACACACACACACACAAACTAAAAAACAAAAAAAAATCTTACACACACACACACACAAAAAAAAACTCACACCCACACACAAAAACTTACATGCACACAAAAACTGACATGCACACAAAAACTTACACCCACACGCAAAAACTTACATTCACACAAAAACTTACATGTACACAAAAACGTAGACACACACACACAAAAAATTACACACACACACACACACACACACACACACACACACACACACAAAAACTTACATACACACACACACACACACACATAAACTCACACACACACACACACACACACACACACACACACACACACACACACACACACACACACACACACACACACACACACACACACACACACACACACACACACACACACACACACACACACACACACACACACACACACACACACACACACACACACACACACACACACACACACACACACACACACACACACACACACACACACACACACACACACACACACACACACACACACACACACACACACACACACACACACACACACACACACACACACACACACACACACACACACACACACACACACACACACACACACACACACACACACACACACACACACACACACACACACACACACACACACACACACACACAAACACACACACACACAACTTACACACACACACGCACACACACACACACAAAAACTTACACACACACACACACAAAAACTTACACACACGAACACAAACTTACACACACACAAAAAATTCCACACACACAAAAAAGAACACACACGCACAAAAAATTACACGCACACAAAAACTTACACACACACAAAAAAACTTACAAACACACAAAAAAACTTACACATGCACGCGAAAACTTACAAATGCACACAAAAACTTGCATGCACACAAAAACTTACACACACACAATTAGACAAAAAAATTACGATGTTTATGCACAGTTATTTCTAAGCAATCAATATATTAAGCCTCAACCGTTTTTATTCTTTAGAATAGTCCATCCACATGAAAATTATACTTTCAGATTCAACATGTCAGGAAACAAACTTACAGGTTCAGCATGTAAGAGAACCCTAAATGCTCATCCAAAAAAGGCAAGTTAACCCTAAACGCTCAAAGAATTTCTCTGAAATTACACTTTCAGGTTCAGCATGTAAGAGAACCCTAAATGCTCATCCCAAAAAAGGTAAGTTAACCCTAAACGCTTAATGAATTTCTCTGAAATCACACTTTCAGGTTCAGCATGTAAGAGAACCCTAAATGCTCATCTCTAAAAAAGGTAAGTTAACCCTAAACGCTTAAAGAATTTCTCTGAAATCACACTTTCAGGTTAGGTTAGGTAGGACCCCGACCTCCACTACCCCACCCCCTATTTAATGTCCTTTGTAGAAGTCTATACAATATTTAATATCCTTGGTAAAAGCATTTATGAGATTCAGAATTGATATTTTTATAGTCATAGAATAACTAGACACAAACATTCAGATTTTCCCACAGTTAAGGGGGGGGTAAAGGTCAACTGCGAAGATATTTACTCTAAGATATGGTTCAATACTCACTACAATTCAAATGGGCTCTTAGTCTCCTTTCAAATGAAAAGGAATTCAGCTTCTGACCGATAAAAAAAATATTTGATTTATTTGTTATGTACTCGTAGTGCCATGGAATTCACTGGTATTTATACCGGGGGATGCAAAAACCCATTATTCCTAAAGAGCCCCCCCCCAGGCTCCCCAAGAGCCCCCCCCCCCCAAAGACTCACCGGGCTCCCAAAGACCCTTCACCTGTCCCCAAAGGTCCACCGGGACTCCCAAAGGACCAATCGGCGCTCAAGGGCCCCCAGACCCCAAAAGGCCATACCCGAGCCCCCAAAGACCTTCCCCGGTCCACAAAGGTCCACCAGACCCCCCAAGGTCCTTCCCCGGTCCCCAAAGGTCCCCAGGCTTCCAAAGGACCCCCAAACCCCCAAAGACCCTTCCCCGATCTCCAAAGGCCCCCCGGGCTCCCAAAGGCTCTCGAACCATCAAAGAACCCCCCCCCCCAGTCTCCCCAAAGGCCCCCCGAGCCCTTCCATTTCTCCCACCAAAGAGGATGTGCTAAGATTTATTCTTTTTTTTTCATATCGGTTGACGGATACACTATCTGGCATTGAACTGAATGGGGTAGAAAGGGCTTTGTCTCATAATGGGCAATCCTTTACTATATCTGATAAATATTAATCGACATGATCCGGTAATTCTTGAGATAGCGATAAAAATGAGAATATTCTTAAAAAACAATACGTTAAATCGCATGGCAACCAACCGATAAAGTTTGCACTTTCGACACTATTTTGTGTCTCATTTTAGTAAATAATTGACAATGAAGAGTAATTATTTAAATTTTATTGTCTCTTAATTTAACTGTTAATTTAATTCCTGTTATTTGACATAATAAATTCGTATCGTATCGCACCCTATCAAATATCACTAATAACGCTTAAGCTGAAATCTTTGTATTTCTGTTATTCATCTTCGCATTTAATTGATACATGATTACATGATCTTAGCAGATAGCGAACAGGAAGAAGATAAAGCTGAGCTATCTTCTAATTATCTTAAATATACTAGTAAGAAGGTTAATAATTATATATACAGAGGCATTAATGGGAGGGGGGATTTTGAAAATACTTATTGACTGCATTCTGCTTGAAAAATAACTTTTTGATATTTTCATCAAAAAATTCAAATTGTCCATTGCCCCCACAAGTTTTAGGAAATATATCTGACCCTCCCCTCTAACTTTTCATGAATTGATACCATTTCTCATACGTAAATCCAAACAAAACGAAATCTAATCAGGAAGCTTCAAACTACGGAATCCATAAGAACATAATTAAACCAAGTAAGGTATGGCTTTAAAGATTTTAAACAGTAAGTCATTGAAAAGCTGAATGATCACTGGGAACAACATTATGGGTAAAAAAAGATGCAGAAAATGTAGTGTAAGATCGGTGCTGATGATTTCAAACACCTAGCGTAGGAAAGGAGTTTAAAGAAATATAGGAACGTCATGGGAGTCAGTAAATAGTGAAACCTTTATCATATTAGGGTGAAGGACGAGCGTGTGCACCTGCGTTGCCCTTTGCACCTTGGTCTTGCCATTCGGAGCTCGAAATAGTTCTATTTATAATGTTTTACAAAAGAAGTAGGTCTATGTCCAATCTGCCATTTGAAAAATATATAACTGTTTGACAATCCTGTTAATTGGTGAAAAGTTATGCATAAACAACTTTTATACTGAAATCAGTCGAATTTTTGTAGCATTGCTAAATAGCCCCCCCCCCAAACACAAAAATTTCTGGGGGGGGAGGGGGGACTTATTTTAATCTCATTTTGCATATTTCCCTTAGGTAAAAAAAACGAAAAGAAATATCAAGAGCTATATTTGTGAGTTTTTCACTGAAAATCCCCTTTTTTTTACCAAAGCCCCGACCTCCATAATTAAAGGATATGAATTTAGAACCAAGGAAACGTATTTTCATCGTAATTTGCGTAATTTCGTAGAAAAAATCTTTGAAAATCCATATTAAAAGCTATTTTTCATCTTATTTTGCATATTTCCGTTGGAAAAAACCCTGAAAATCCATATTAAGGTCTAGTTTTTGAGTTTTTCACCGACAATTCCATTCTAGCCCGACCTTTATAATCAATGGAAATTAGTTAATTGTATTTTGCATATTTTTAAATGGAAATCAGACCGATAGATCATATTAAGAGCTATATTTCATCGTATTTTGCATATTTCCGTTGGAAAAAACACTGAAAAGCCATATTAAGGGCTAATTTTTGAGTTTTTCACCGACAATTCCTTTCTAGCCAGACCTTTATAATCAATGGAACTTAGTTCATTGTATTTTACATATTTTTGATTGGAAAACACACCGAAAGGTCATATTATATGAACTTACATCAAACATTAGAGAGCTTACATTTGAAGAACTATCCATTATTTGCATATATTGTTCAATATTTCAACCTATACTGATTTCTAAAACTTCTAAACCCTGAAATATACGCCCTTAACGGATATCTTTTCGAGAAAATCGTACTAGGTCACGCTATTAAAACAATAATTTCCGCTATATCCATCGCTCACAGAGACCGGATTCAAAACCTTTAATTCCTACATCATTTGGTATAATTGCGACAAACGTGGCATATTCAATGCAGATTAAAACCAGAAAAGACCAGAAACGCATAAAAATAAGAAAAAAGGGAATTGCAATCAATCTTGTGTCGAAGCACTAGCATTGTCTAAGTGAAGAATGATGTGGGACACAACTTGTTGTTTAGGTTTTTCTACATAGCCGGACACTTCATATAGAAGGTGTTATCGTAGAAACTTCAAAACAGGCTCATTTGATTTGAAATTAAAGTGGATAATGCCCAATTCACAGGAGGGGTATGAAAACTATGGTTTTAACAACGATATGCAAGACTAGAAAGAAATGTCTTTAGGATTTACCCCCCCGCTTCAACCGTCGCTGTTGATATAACCACACCCCAAACCCCCAAACTCAAATTTTATCGAGGCTTTTAAAATCTCCCCCCCCCCAAACCCAAAATTTCTAGGAACGTATCCTCATCATATTTAAATATTTTCGCTGGAAAACCTGCTTACTGAAGCGCTAGTGCTACCTAAGTAAAGAACTATGTGACTACAATATGTTGTTTTTTGGTTTTTTCATCATAGCCAGGGAACTTTGTATAGAAGGACTCATCGCAAAAACTTTGAAAAGGACTCATTTGATTTGAAATTAAAGTGGATAGTGACCAATTCCCAGGAGGGGGGAGCGTGAAAACGATGGTTTTAACTACGATATGCAAGACTAGAAAGAAAAGTCTTTAGGAGTGGGGCTGCCCATCACCTCATCCCTAGCTCTTGAAATCCCCCCCTCCCCCTCCTAAAGTTGAAATCTAATCTAAACTAGCATAACCACAAAATTACACAATATTGCATAGAAATACCAAACCCCTAGGTTAGGCTATGTCAGGTTAGGTTAGATGTTAGGTTTCTCCACGTTTAAGTCAGGTTACATTAGGTTAGCTTATCATGAGCGCTCATGATAAGCTAACCTAATCTAACCTGACTTAAACGTGGAGAAACCTAACTGTTGTTCTCAATGATCATTCAGCTTTTTAATGACTTACTGTTTAAAATCTTAAAAGCCCTATCTTACTTGGTTTAATTATGGTCTTATGGATTCCGTAGCTTGAAGGGTCATGATTAGATTTCGTTTTGTTTGGATTTACTTATAAGCAATGGTATCAATTCATGAACAGTTA
>NC_142796.1:74381798-74437921 GCF_049724085.1 Artemia sp. Qi Xiang Cuo | reverse complement strand
ATAGTCGAGTGTCCTGACTCTTCAGCCAAGGCGATATTTGAGGAGCTGAAGATGTGCATAATAGAAACCCACAAGCTTCCCCCTGCAAATTTCATAGGTTTTTGCTCTGACACTACAAACTCTATGATGGGAGCTAACCAAAGCGTTTTGTCCATAATAAAAGAAGCGTTCCCATGGGTAGTCATAGTGAAATGCTCCTGCCATATGGCTCATCTTGTTGCTTCATATGCATGCAAGAAATTGCCAAAATCTATGGAAGACATAAGTCGCTCCATATATAGTCACTTGACGCATAGTCACAAGAGGCAAAATGCTTTCCCCCACTTTCAAAAGTTCTACCAAGTTGACATGCATAAGATTCTGCAGGCAGGGCAGACCCGATGGCTTTCAGTCAAAGCTGCTGTGGACAGAATTTTGGAACAATGGGATGCTCTTAGTGCCTACTACAGACTTCTACCAGTTGAGGATCCAAAAAATCTCAATGAGCTTGTATACACAAATCTGAACCCAGTTATTACCTTAAATTACTTTAAATTGCATTGTCCAGCAAAATAAGGAAAGATAAGTGCTATCATAGTGTTATGAAGTGTATGTTTGAATTTGTTGCCTTTGCATTGGGATTACTTACTGAATTCAATGTAGCTTTTCAAGCTGACAAACCACTATTTTATAGCCTGAAACTAGAGACTGAATCTCTTATCAAGGAATTGTCTTTGAGCTTCATGAAGAAGGACTATGTGAAGTCAAAAAATGCATTCCAAATTAATGTTAATGACCCAAGTGTTTACCTGCCGCACGAAAACATTTATTTAGGCAAGAATGGGCAAGACTCTCCTCTTGAAACTGAAATCAGATCCTGGTGTGCCCCATGATGCAGTTGAAAAGATCCTCAGAGCTACAAAATCTTTTTACATAGAAGCTGTATAGCAGATCCAAACTCGATTTCGTTTCGATGATGACATTTACAAATATGCAGAAATGGTTGACCCTGTATCAGCTCCGTCACTACGACCTGGTTCTCTCCAACCCTTTGTTCGAAAGTATGGGAAAGTATCATGGGATGGAAACATAATTGAACAAGAGTGGAGGAAGCAAAGTCTCGCCAATGTTGAAAATATTAAAAATATGGATGCGGTTACCTACTGGCGTTTGGTTTTTTCAAATAAAAACAACCCCCGTAAAAATCTAAAAGCCAATATAAAAATGACAGTAGTATTTTTGTTCAATCTTCCTTTCTCCATCGTTTTCGTCGAAAGGTTTTTTAGTGCAGTAAAAATCATAAAGACAGACAGACGGAACTCGCTTAAAATGGAAACGTTACGTGGAGTTCTGAAAACGAAATACGGTATGAAGCAGGCCCAAGAAAGTGCCACATACATTCATGGAGACAAGCAGCTACTGCTGCACATGAAAAGAGTCAAGGCTTCAGCAACCATCGGAAAAAAGGATGAAGGTGTTGAATCTGATTCTGAATAAAAATAGATTTTTCTTTTTTTTTTTTTTTTTAATCAATATAACTGGATTCTGAGGCAACTAATGGATTGTTCACATTGGTGTAATAACCAGTGTGACCTTATAGCCCAAATTACCAAAAATAACCATAAAAAATAAATATTGATTTGTTTTGACCACCATGTCCACGTGCTGACTCAACCAATTAAGCATTTTGATTGGTCATCTGTAACAGAAAATAGAATTCAAATCTATTTCTCTTACTCGTCTTACTACACCCTATACGCCTTATTGCACCTTACTACACGAATGCGAACAATTCCTAAGTATTGTTTTATTTTTTACCTTTTCTGTATTACTCAAAGTACATATCAAGCAACTTTTTATCCTTAATGTTCATATTTTTACATATCTTTTGAATGATATCTTTTTCTTTTTTTTCCAAAATTTTTATTAAAATGAAAACAATTCAATATTAAAAAAATTCAAAAAAAAAATAATTCTTTAAAAAGCAACAATTTGGATTTCATTCATGCAAATCCATCCAATGGGGGTGTTGCAAAAGTGTTAATAAAGTGTTAATAAAGAAGAAAAAAATAATGACAAAGAAAAATAAATAAATAACATGTCTTCATATGGTCCAGAATCTGGAATCTGGCATGGGAATCTATCAATCAAAACCGAACTTAACTAGTCGATAATTAAGAAGCATTGTTTTAAACATCAAAGGAACATATTTTGGTTCAAGTAAACGGTCCTAAGTTGTGAAATAAGTCGTCTTGAACAAATGCTATTAAAAGTCAGCATAACAAGGCTTGTGACGAAGAAACAGAAAATAGGGAAACTTTTAGGGATTTTGGTACTGAAAATAGGGATTTTCCACCAGTCTACTAGGGATTTGAAAAAATTTGAAGTGGAAACACTGGGCAGCATGTCCTTATAAATGCTTTACTTTAAAATTAATTGAAATGTATGATAATTGTTTAAAAAATCTTGGTAACTATGTCAAAAATATAGTAAAGTATGCTTATTTCTGAAAATAAATTTACTTTTTAGGTAGGCTACTTCAAAATACCTTCCCAGGACATACTTTGGTACTTGTCAGTTATCCCAACCACTTTCAAGGAGTTTGATCTGTTTAAAAACCAATTTTCTGTCTGTATTCAGAGATAATTAGCTGGTAAAATTCTACAGTCAATATCTACGAAATCATATTATTGAGTTAGGAATAAAGTGAATACACCATTCGATGCCTTTTTATGCTGATTACGAATATAATAAGCATTTCTATCGGAAATGAATTTCAGCCCCCCCCCCTATATAGGCTATACCTAACCCTGAATTGGCCTATATAGGGTGGGGGGGGGCTGAAACTCATTTCTAATAGAAATGCTTATTTTATTCGTAATCAGCATAAAAAAAGGCACTAAATGGTGTATTCACTTTTGTCCTAACTCAATAATATGATTTCCTAGATTTTGACCAAAATTGATAACTGAAAAACAAGGTAAAATATTGTTTTGTCAAAATTTCAATAGCCTGGGTATAGGACCTGTCATGTAGGCAAATTTCAGGGGTAAATTTTTGTCAGAAATGAATTTTACCCCCATCCCATTTATACCAATTCAGGTAAGTCAGTAATATGATTTGCGAAAAATTTACCATTTCAGGACCCTCTAGTGGAAGAAGGGGTGGAGGTAGGTACTTCAAAATACCTTCCCAGAACATAGGCTACTTTAGCCTGTAGACCCATCCCTAAAAGTTTCATTTTCCTAGCAGTGCACCAAAACTACCAAGCTTGTTTAAAAAACTTAAACATTGCAAAAAACCGCTATTACTTCCAAATATTCTGTAAAACACATCTACATCTCCCATTTTTCCTTTCTCAAATCTAATGACTTAAGGGATTTTTCCGCCGTCCAACAGAAAACTGTTAGCTAACATTTTTCCAAACAATCGTTTTTCCGCCGTCCAACTAAAAATTGTTAGCTAACATTGTTAGAAGATTTCTCTAACAAATCGAATGCTTGTTGAAGGAAATTGTTGGGGAATTTAAAGCAAAATATTCAAAAATAAGCAAGATGGGTACTTTTTATGCTTACAATATTGATGGAGAATCGAGGATTGCTCCTATTTCTTATTTTTTTTTTCCTTTCCCCTTTTATTTTATTATAAATATATTTTCTATTAATATCATTGAAAAAAAAATCCATTCTTTCGTTGAAAAAAATAGTAAAACAACGAGATTGTCACGTAGTCATAGCAATTTGATATGATCAAAAATCAAACGATTTCACATATGCAATCAAATTATATTCTTTCTAGGTTGATCCACTTCCTCTATTCGTGGGATAGCTTATGTAAATGCACTAAACACTTACTTTAGGAAAGCTTAAGCACTGGTATTTTAATTTTTCGTCTAAATTCAATGTACTTTGCCAATTAATAAAATGTTTTGTGTCTTTGTTTTACTTGCTGGCATTAATAGTTATATTTTTTTCTTTAAGATATGAACTTTTTGAAATATTCTGTTAATTGAATTTCAAAGCTTTGGGTATTATCAAGCTGAGATAAACTCTCAGCAACACTATCTAGGTCAGAATTTTTCTTTGAATTTCCTGCCCAATATCATGTTTCTGCGAATTGTGAGCTAACTATTTCTGTTAGCTAACAATTCTGTTTTCGCCGTCCAAACACATTTTTGTTAGCTAACATTGTTAGCTAACAATTGAACGGCGGAAAAACCCCTTTAAGCACTCCTTTAATTTCAAACAAGAGATCTATGCCGGAAGAACGAGCAGTGTTGAACGACACGGTTAATTCGAGTACGATTTTCGGCGTCTAGAATTAACCTGAAATATGCCATGTTTTAATCAATTTTACAATTATCTGCGTAACAGTGGTGTAATTCCGTCAAAATCCTGGGGGGGGGGGTGAACTGGTAGGAAAATAACCCAAATCAATTAAAGCTAGTGAAAATTAAAAAAGAGTCATATATTAACATAAAGGCACAGATATACTAAAGAAAACTGGTCTTTTCTCTGGATGCTTGAATTATGTAGGATTATCTTAGTTCCGTTAAAATTTTTCTCTGAAGCCAAATCTCGGCTGGAGGGGGAAAACTGAGGTCTGTATGGGGAAACTGGGATCTGGAGGGGGCAGTTATTCTCCCTGTCCCATAGCCAATTACGCCCCTGATGTTTAAGTATAAGCATATAACTATGCGGGAACAAAAAAAATTATAGCTTCCTTGAGAAAAATATCAATCAAAAACATATTTTGAAAAACAGACAGTTTTTCAAAGAAAAGTAGAGATACATAAAAACCCAAGACCAGCAGGAATAAATTCAATGAAAGGTAAAACAAACAGGAATTAAAATAAATATTCACGTAAAAACTCGAAAATAAAAGTTATTGCTTTAGGTGAATAACTAAATCCTAAAGCGAACAGAAATTAAAACATTACTACAAACATGGGTAGGACTATCACATCCCTAAACCTTCCAAAGACTATAAAGTTATGTTTGCTTTACTGAAAACAAATCTTATTTTATCTGTTATAATTACAATTTTGAAAAACCCAAAATTGCAGAGACAACAAGTAATCAGTACCATTATATATTAGGCATCAGTGTACTTATATTAGTACTTTCCAGCCAGTTTATTATGGTGATTTTTTCCATGTTTTGATTAGTAAAACCAATTTGTTTAAATGACATACTGTTTTTTTTTGTTTTTTTTTGTAAAAAAATTACCATAAATCTGCTTAGAGATTTTGACAGATGGGAAGTAGCACTTCTTTTGTTTGTAAAAATTAGTAAGCCCAGAGATTTTATTCCTTTACCGTGTTTTGTTGATGTTATGACAAATAAAAAGTACACTGTTGAAACAAAAATCATCTTTAGTTAAACACTAATGAGGCTATGGTCATTAAAAACTTAAGGAGTGGTCGGAGTACTACTATTTAAGGTAATTTTTGTTCTTCTTAAATTTGAATGGATTATTCTGACAAATGTTTGTTAGTTTTAGGATGATTCATTTAATAATTCACTGCACTACCTTTTATCTTTATGTTTGAAATAATCATTTATCGTATTATTTTACGTTCGTTTTATCTGTTATTTATTCATTGATAATAATTTATGTTAATTTTAAGATAAAATTATTACAGGACTTTATTTCAAATCGTCTTAGATTTAAAATGTATATCAATTTTTATTTGAAATTTTTTTTGAAAATATTCTTTCTAAATTGATTTCTGTTCGTTTAGTTACCAAAATCTTGTTGTTAGTATTATCATTCATTTCAAAAAAGCATTGACTGTAAAATAAGTAACAAACCGCAAGAAAAGGGTAGTTTGAATATCCAAGATGCATGTTTATAATAAAAGTATTGTTGAACTGTCCTTTATTAAAATTAAATAAAAAAGCGTTCCGTAAATTAATTTTTTATAATAAATTTAACAGCAATAATAAACTTAAGAACCTATTAAAAAAAAACATAATAATATTTGAAATCAAACGCGACCATATATCGAACAGTTCGTGGTAACGAACTGTAAGTAAGCAGCGACTGGGCTCAATAGTGACCAAAACTCTAAAATAGAATTTTGATACCAATAGATACATCAATAGAATCAGACATTTATGCTGATTTCAAATATATAAGTTTCATCAAATTAAACCATCAAAAGATACACGCTTGAGAAAATTTGACTTATTTTCAAAAAAGGGGGAAACATCCCCTGAAAGTAATAGAACCTCAATAAAGATCACACTATCAGATTCAGCATTTCAGAGAATCCTATTGTAAAGGTTTCTAGTTCCTATCTACAAAGATGTGGAATTTTGTATTTTTTACCAGAAGAAAGATCACGGATATGTGTCAATTTGTCTTGTTTTTTTGTTGGTTTTTTTCCTAGGGGTGATCTGGTATAGTTATCTGGTCCTAGAATATCGTTGGAAGGCTCATTCGAACGCAAATTAAAAGTTCTAGTGGACTTTTTACTGACTGGCAGCACCAGTTGAGTTGAGTTGGGGCTGTATGAGTCTTCTTTTGGGGTTATTGCCAAGCTGACTATTTTACCTAAACCTGCTGGAGGGGGTGTGTTAAACTCTAAAACTTAAATAAAACTTACATGGCTTAAAACAGAAGGCTGACGCTTGCTACCCAATATTCAGTGGTAACTGGTAATGTATGCCTAACATATACATGCACAATTTTTGTGAAAACCTGCCATTTTCAGAGCTTTGGAAACAAAAAAATTATGAAATACACTGCAAAAAAAGAATAAAAAAAACTTCCATTTCCTCTTTGTCTTTGATGTATAAGCACCACCAGTATCTGGAAGTTAACACGTAAAAAGGGGATTAATTAGTGTTATGGAAAAAACCTGCGTGAATGTGGCTTTTTATGAGTTTTTGGTTAGAAAAATAATTCTCTTTATTCTGGAGACTAGTTGACAACGGTAGCACGTATAAACTCACCTAAATATTTAAATACGAATAACAAGCATAAATTCACTTAAAAAAGGGGGTTTAAAAACGGATCTACTGGATATTATCAAAACATTTCCCATTTCTTTAGTTTTGCCCTGGAATTTGATGAAGCTTAGAAGAAACATTGCAAGTACGCCGTCATACGACCAGGTTAGACGTAATCGCCGTTGGTAAAGTTCATCAACCCTCTTACATTTTTCCAGAAGTTTCAACTGAGCGCCTTTTGTAGTTCCTAAGATGTTGAAGAGGCTCAATTCAGTCAACAAGGATATAAACAGTTGCCTTTTGATTTAATTCAACATCCCTTTAAAGTATTCCCTGAAAACTTAAACTTTAGAATTTTAACCATTTCTGAGATTTTGGATCTATGCGCTTTTGAAAACTGGGTCTTTGATTGACATCCTCCTTAACATACTCTGAAAGTTTCCATTTAATACCCTTAGCGGTTTCTGAGATATTGCAGATACAATGCTTTGGCAACCAATATGTACACAGTGTCTTTTGATTTGGTTCAACATGTCTCTCAACACTCTCTGAAAGTTTTTACTTAGTGACCTTATCCGCTCTTGATATATTAAGGACCTTTTCTTTTGAAAACCTGGATGCACATTGAGGCTTTTTATTTACTTCATCACCCCCTCAATATTCTCTGAAAATTTCAGCTTAAAGTCCTCAGTTTTTCCTGAGCTACTGAAAATCAGCCTTTTTGACAACAAGGATTCAAACAATGTCTTTTGATTTTTTTAGGATCCCCTCAACATTTTCTCTAAGTTTCAACTTAGAATCCTTAGCATTGCTGAGATATAATTGCAGTACGTTCATTTGACAACCTGGGATCACCTAATGTTTCTCGATTTAGTTAACATCCCCTTTAGTGAACCCTGAAGTTTTAATCTTAAAACTCGCAGACATTGCTGAGACATCATAGATACGCCCTTTTGATGACCTGGATGCACACAGTATGTTTTAATTTAGTTCCATATGCCAATTAAAGTCCCCTTAACACTTCAGCTTAATATTTGCGGTTGTTCTCGAGATATTGCATATACGCTCTTTGGCTTTGGACAACTTAGATACACACGGGTGTCTTTCTATTTAGTTAATAACCCCCTGAACATGCAGTGAAAGCTACTACTTTATGCCCTTAGCTCTTCTTGAGATGTTGGCAATACGCCCTTTTTAGAACTTTGATACTAAAAAAAGAGAGAGAGAAGAAGAAAAGAACTGTCATCCTAATCTAACAATTGCGATAAAAGAGCACTTGAACGAGGTCTTAACCTTACTCATCTATCCAATTACCCGGGACAAAACAGTATAACCGAACCGTCAGCCAAATCGAAATGTCAAAATCAATTTAAAGTCTTTATTAATAAATATAAGCCACTGTAAATTTAAAAGCAAAAGCACTTAAATCAAACGAAATATTTCCAAGGAGCAACCTTTCATTAGGGCCCCTCAGAAGAAGACCACATTCCTAAATGGGTTCCGACACTTTACTGTCTTTACCCTGCACGGTGAAGCGTGTACCATATGCTCTTATATGGTTTCCCTGTGTTTGGTACAACTTGTGAAATATAAGCATACTAGTAAAACTCGTCAAAAAATACATACAAAATAAGATTAGTTCTATCCTTATTGGAATCCCAGGGGTCAATGAAACTTAAAAACAAATCTGGAACAATTAAAAACTCTATGGGCCAGACGTGATTTACAAAACAGAGTGCTTTATTTGTTTCTGGAACCAATTGTAGATTTAAAGTCCTTCAAGCTGATCTGAAAACATTATAAGAATAGGAAAATCCCAAAAGAAAAATGAAAGAGAGACTAAATTAAAAGGCCATTCACTATTTCTTTATAATTTTTTGTATATTTACCTATAAGTTCATTATACAGAAAACTGAATTTTCTATATTGCCAACTAATTTTATTGACCGAAAAATTGCTCAAGATAAGTTTTTGGCTAAGCGTTTCACATCTATATCTAAATTATGTGTAATTACTGCAAATTCTTGCATACCTAAATATTTGGGAATAAAAATCTGAATAAGTGATATTCAAGTGTATATTACTTTTGAGGAATGGGAAATTAATTACTTCAAAATTTAAATCATCAGTTTTATTATATATTTAAAAAACTAATTTATTATTGTCTGAAATGTTAATGTTTAAATCAGAGGCTACGCTGTCGCGTTGCCTATAGTAAAGGCCATACTGCTCCAATGTTTTATTATTTATTTTTTTTTCAGAGGCACTTCATATGGAAGGGATCGTCATAGAAACTTCACAGAGGGTTAATTTGATTGGAAATCAAAAGTTCTAGTGCCCTTTTTAATAGTCGAAAATGATTGAAGGGCAACTGGCCCCCCCACGCCCATCAGTGTCCCAAACATATCCACTCAAAAGTTTGAGATAGCCATTATGTTCAGCGTAGTTGATTTCCAGATAGAAAATACATTTTTGAGGAGGACACTCCCCCACAACCCTTGGGGCCAGGGTTTTAAGTTATGCCCTGGGAGCATATAAGGTTTTTATGGAAGGTGTTGTTGTAGAAACTTCAAAACAGGCTCATTCGATTGGAAATTAAAAGACTAGTTCCCTTTTTAATAGTCGAAAGTGATTGGAGTGTAAGTAGCAACCCCCTCATCCTCCCCCCCCACGACCATCATTTTCCCAAAGACATCCAATCAGAATTTTGAGATAGCCATTTTGTTCAGGGTAGTTGATTTCCAGATAGAAAATATATTTTTCTGGAGGACTTATTTTTTGCTTATATTCATGAAATTATTTGCAAATACTCATAAAAATATTTACAAATATTCATGAAATTATTGGGAAGTTCGTATTTTTTTTCATCTATAAAATATTTCAGGTGTCATTGATTTTGCGCTACAGTTAATATAACCGGTAAGGAGGCACTTTTTTCGTTACCACTTGACTCTAGCATCCAATATTCAGGATAAAACATTTGACTTTTTATCAAATATTACCTACTAAAAACAAAATGTTAACCAAATTAAAAATTCTTGTTCTTGATGTTGTGGAATCAAAACAAAAGCAAATAACCCAGGATAAATTTGGTCAGATTGAAAATGTTTAACAAAAGAGCATTATGACCAAAGTGTATTATTATTATTATTTTCTGACGAAGACTTTTCATGTACAAGAAGTTGTCGTAAAAGCCATGATAGGAGCTCATTCGAGTGGAAACTGAAAGTTGTAGTACCCATTTTAAAAATAAAAATTGATTGGAAATCACTCAAACTGATTAATTGGAAATCAACCCCCCCCCCGCCCTCATGTCCTTAAGCACATTAAATCATAATTTTGATATTGTCATTTAATGCAACTTCAGAGAGAGCTCATTGTTTTGGAAATCAGTAGTTCTAGTGTCATTTTTAAGAGGCATACATGATCGGAGGGCAATTAGCCGCCCCCTCTCGTTTCCTTTTACCCAATTGTTTCTGATAGGAACTTTGAGATAGTCATTTTGTTAAAAATAAAAGTCCAAAGATCATGTAGCAAGGTCTTCAGGGTTGATACAACCCCCCAAAGACTGGGGATAAGGATTGTAAGTTATGCCCCAAGGACTTACAAAAGTTTTTCTGGATAGGGTGGTCAGTTCAACATTAGAAAAGGTTTTTTTTATTGAAAACTAAAAGTTCTAGTTCTCAAAGGGATAAGAGGGCAACTAGCCCCCCTCTCGAAGCCCTCTTTTCCCAAAAGAATCTTATCAAAGTTTTGAGTTACCAATATTGTTTAAAATAGTTGAAAAAGCACGAAATTTCGAAATGATAAGAAATAACAGGCATCTCAATAGTACTTCTGAAGTAATTAGTGATGTTTGTATAATGCATTACCTATTAATTAAAAACAAAATTCGTGGCCAAACATAAAGACAGCGTATAAAAGGAGTAATTATAGAAACTTTACATTCGATAATATTTTGAATGTTCGAGTGCTCTTTTTCAAAATCAAAAGTAATTCGTGTCTGTTGTTAGTTGAGTCCTGGTTTTTAAGTCATGACATACGATAGAAGTGCTGTTTGACAAAAAACAATGAAAATAAGTAAAAATGCTGGCTCTCATTCTGACTATACCAGTCAAGAAAGAATTCTCGTTGGAAGATGAGCCTTAAGCTCCTAAAAGTAGCTTTATTTTTACTGTTCACATGTCTTTATGACTTTAATGCTTTCATTCTGTTTGGATGAATTAACAGTTTTTTTCCATTCTTGTTATATTTGATGTTAACTATTAACCCTTTGAAAAAGCTTTACTCATCGTCTTTTATCAATAACACAAGGCTTAAAGATGCAACTAGTTTTTGAGATTTCAGAATGGACGTATTTTGGACACATTAATGACAAAATGCGACATATTAGAGACAAAATTTGGCTGAAAATGCAAAATTTTCGGTCGCTCAGGGGACATTTTCACCGAATTGAAATTTCGAAACCCTGATCTTTGTATTGTTTTCATCATCAACCATTTCTGTACCCGCCATTTTGAGTAGCCCAGTGTGAAGGAGTTGGTGAAAGGTATTTTCAGGTCCCTCATCAGGGACCTAAAAATTTCCTGTCTGGTAAACTTTGTTGAATACTGTATATAGGCTAATTAGGTAATTGATTAGTTTCCTCTGATTGACCAGGATGAAGTTATCTCCTGGCTACCATTTCTTGGTTTATCCATCCCTGACCTAAAATTGCATATCATATAGTTCTGAAAATAAAAATTATCCTTGAAAAAACTGCTAACAATTACAGCTCTCCAATGATGCTAAGTTTTTGAATTTTTTTTATGTTTTTGACATTTTACTTAAAAGTAAGAATATAAGCTGGAACTTAAAATTAATGCCTGAAATTCTTTACTTGTAGAATTTTGCAGTCAATATCTACAAAATCATATTATTGAGTAAGGAATAAAGTGAATACACCATTCGATGCCTTTTTTTATGCTTATTAAAAATATTATAAGAATTTCTATTGGACTTTAATTTCAGCCCCCCCCCCTATAGCCTATCGGCTATACCTAACCCTGAATGGGTCGATATAGGGGGTGGGGGAGCTGAAACTCATTTCTGATAGAAATGCTTATTATATTCGTAATCAGCATAAAAAGGCATCAAATGGTGTATTCACTTTTGTCTTAACTCAATAATATGATTTTGTAGATATTGACCAGTTCTACTTTAGCTACTTGTGGCCATCTTGGAAAGGGGTTAGGTTAGGAAACTGAAACTTTCAGGGGTGAATCTACAGGCTAAAGTTTGTCCAGGGAAGGTATTTTGAAGTACATACCTCCACTCCTTCTCCCTCTAGAGGGTCCTGGAATTTGCCTATAGGACTGGTCTGTACCCATTGAAATTTTGACAAAACAAAATTTTACCTTAATTTTCAGTTAGGCTAGGCTATCAGTTTTTTTTCTCTTGCTTTAGCTCTGAATATGCAATTTCAGTTATTTGAGCAGAATTTTAGCCATATCAATGTTTTATTTCCAAAACTTAGGAAATGTAGCCTATTTGTATATCTTTAAAACCTTATAAACTGGGATTAAACAAAGTTGTGAAGCTGAAAATAATTTTGTTGTACTTCATTTAAGCAGAATATCTATTTTGCAAGGTTTCACTTATATAACTCACATATTTTTAAAGGTCAGGACCTTCTAGAGGGAGAAGGAGTGGAGGTAGGTACATCAAAATACATTCCTGGGGACATACTTTAGCCTGTAGACCTATCCCTGAGAGTTTCATTTTCCTAACCTAACCCCTTTCCAAGATATTCAAAAGTAGCTAAAGTAGAATCTTACCAATTAGCTTAGTCTCGGTAAGATAAACTACTATACAGATACATTTTAATTAAGCAATTAATATGTGTAGTTGGTTTTGTTAGGTATTTAATATAGCCTAATGTGTTCTGGGTGGTCTACTTTCCATTATTCTCTGTTGTAGTTTCCATACTTATGTTTCTAAAGTATTAGATTTTCATCATATTTTGGTATATTTCATTATGATTGACCTAACTTCACTTCTTGAGTGTGGTCAGATTACAGACAAGTACCCATACTTTAGTCTATAGATCCATCCCTGAAAGTTTCATTTTCCTAACCTAACCACATTCAAGATGGCAAAAAGTAGCTCATCTAGAATTTCTCATGAGTTTCTCCATTGCTTGATTTTGTGAGCATTAGTTTATGTACTGGTACTAAGTTAAAGCAAGTGACACATGGCAAAATGCATAGCCTAGGAAATAGGCTATGTAATTTGGGCTGTATATTTTGAGCAGTTTGTGTAAATGACCTAAAAATAAAGTGAACTGACCACTCTATGCCCTTTTTATGCCGTTTGTTTATATAATAATTGCTTTTGTTGCAAATTCAATTTTAAACTAACATTTCCAACCTTACCCAAATAAATAGCATGTATTATATATTTCCTATGTTTTTTTTCTTGATTATGCAACTGTCAATTTAATTTACAGATCAACAGAAGAAAAATGTTTTTGATTTTCTATCCAACTTAATTGTGGCAAATCAATGCCTATAGATTATATAACTCTAAAAAAAATGGATTTATAATCAAATAGCCTAGTAAGTTTGAAATTGTTGTTTTAACTTTTCTTTTTTTTTACCCAAAAACTATAGAAAAAATTATTGTTTTCAAGGATTCAAAAAAGGCTTAAAATTTAAATGCAACAAAAAAAATTATTGGAAAGAGCATAAAAAAGGCACCAATTGGTTGGTATGTTCACTTTTTTTTTTGTAGGTCATTTATTTTAACTACTCAATATTTACCATTTAAATAGCAATAAAGGCCCCACTGCCTTTCCATCATAAGGAATAAGTAGAACAATAGGGAAATTTTATATAAGACAGTGGAACACAACTTTAAATGAATATTTTGACCCTATATCCAAGGGCTGTCATCAGCAAAACAAATGAAGAAAAAAACAATATAAAAGAAACTCACATTAAAATTCAATTGTTAAAACAAAAAAAAATACAAAACAGCCCTTGCATCATTACTTCAAGGAAGTAATGATGCACTATTTACCATTTAGGCTGTGTATTTACAAATTTTGAGAGTTGATGGTAAAGTATTGTGGAAATGGCTTCAATATATGTCAACTATAATTCATATATATTTTGAAGTAAGAATTGTGGAAATTTGTAGTTTTCAACTTGATTAAGCTAGGATGAAAGACAATACATCACTTGATGTCTTTTCTTATGCTTTTTTTGAAGTTCAAAATTGTTGCTAGGATAGTTCCATTTTCAGCCCTAAATGGGGCCACAAAATGTAAAACATCCCATAGTAACCAAAAGTTACAAACATGTTTCTAAAAAAAAAATTTTCAAGTGAGATGGAATTGCCATTTGCAGCTGATTCAGGAAGTGTATTTGTTATTTCTATAGTCTTAATAGGTATATGTTAATATGAATATGTATTTGAAGAAATTTGGAAACAGAGCCTCAAATCCCTCAAAAATGACATTACAACAAAACTGATGTCATTTTTCAGGTGTTTTATGGCTCTTTTCCCATAGATTCATGATTACTGCTGGTGATGAAATTGAAGGTAATAATTTTGGCTCTAAATCCATTCCAAAAGCTTTGGTCATCTAACTCTTTTTATTTGTTGAAAATGTTAAAGACCCCATCATCTAGAATTTTTAACAAAAAGAAGTAAGAAATAAGCATTTTATCTGATGCTGTGTTGAAATCAATCAGTTATGTATACCAATCTGTCAATCTAGGATCTAAGTACACACTTCATATGAGATCAAATAATCAATAACACCCATAGAGTCAAAATTTGTTGAAATAAAGTAGCTCTATTTTTGCATGGAAACAATCTAATATTTAACAATTTGCCCTATAAATTTTTTACATAGGGTTTTACTGCCCTTCAAAATGCTCAGGGTTCTCAGTTTTTGACACAGGTTTGATTTATTTCAATGAAAATATTCTAGACTAATATACAAGCAATATAACAAAAACAATTTGAGCCTTTAGATACTTCCAAAAGGTCAAACTATATTGCTCTAATTAATGAAGATACACTTATTAGAAATATTTTGGGTTTTCTGTGATACATTCATGTAGGATATCAGATTGATTATCAGAGATAAATCAATTTTAATGGTTTTCAAGAGGAGTTCTCTAAACATTTTTTGTTTTGTTTTGCCCCAAAATGTCTCTTTGCTCTTGATGGCCCCTCTCCCAATATTCTAGGTCCACTTGTTTGATTCAACCAACAGGAAGAAGGTAATAAAATAAACAAATAAATCTTACCTTTTTCCTAGATAAGGTGAATTGTATCAACCTCTTGGCTTTAATTGGTAATCTTAGATTTGTTGAATTTCACACATTTAGAATCACCATAAAAAAAATGTTCTATGATGTATATATTTTTATTTGAATTTAATTTTTGGAGTTGTGGTTACTAATAGTGCAAGCCATTCTTTACTTAGTTTTTTTTTTTTTTTTTTTTTTTTTTTTTTTTTCTATTTCCCAGACTGTTGGATTAACCACATCACGAAATATTTAAAAAGTGCAGTTAATATTATAGATATTAAAGGTATATTTTTCAAATTCCTTGGCTGGGCCTATCAAAACAACACCTAACATCAAATTTAGTTTTTTTTTTTTTTTTTTTAATTCAGCAATAATGTTGTATAACATTATCTTTCTATAAAGTAAAAAGTTTAAAATTTTGGGATATTACAAGCTATAAAACTTTGAAATCTACTAGTACCTAGTCTTTAGTGGTCAGCAGTCTAATATTTTGGGTAAAGTCTATTTGGATATTCATGCATAGGCTATCTATCAAATTTCAGTGATGTAAGATTGCTAAGTACACTGCAGCCAATTTCCCAAGTTTTTGTAGTTGCCCCTTATTCAACACTATTGGTTCTGTGGTTTAATATACCCTTTTTTGCCTCACTCTTAACTGGGGGTTGTTACTGTTTCTGTTTTTGGCTGAAACAGAAGCAGAGAAGAAAAGGGAACTATGTTTTACTGAAGAACAGGAAACAACCCAAATTTACTAAAAAAAAATGGCCATTCCAACTGATATTTCTGTTTCTTTTTGTTTTTTTTTTAGTTTTATTAGGCTTATGACAGTACAGGCAAACTGTCAAACAGTATGACAAACAGTGAACGTTTACTTATACAGTTTAATAAAAAAAGGCCACATAAATTAAAATTTAGCACTTAAAAACATTTGAAGTTCAAGTGACTTTGCAGTCATTGATGAGCACTGCTTTCACCTAAAGTGCCCAGCAATACTAAATGCACTCTCACTGGATACTAAAGTTGCAGGCATTGCAAGATCCATGCATGTTATTTCACTTACATATAGGAAAGTGTAGAAGTAGTTGGTCCAGAATTCTAGGGAATCAGATTTTTTTTCATCTTAGTCACTTGCTCAAGAAGACTGGAACTCTCTCCTTGTGTGCCCTGATAATATTTGCTGCTCAGTGGGTAGTGCTTATATTGTTGGTATTTTGACTTGAATAGTTCATCCAAAGCCCAAAGATATTGAGAAACTTAGCAAACAAGCTGTCTTTGTGATCTGGAGTTGGTGATGCATCTTGGTTGTTCCCTGCCTTGGTAAGAGTGATGTCAATTGGGAAAGCTGTAGTTTCACTCGTTATGTAAGGGGAACAACGCCTTGGCATTGCTCAATAGAACTGAACGCTAGGAGTTCCTATCTTAATTTTCATAAGTTGGCTATTGTTTTGTGTATTTTTTTAATTACCTTATTTTTTAATGTTTATATACAATTAATTTACTTGACATACATTTTTTTTTGCCTTTCAAACAATGTTTTCTTTAAGCATTGCGACCCATCGAAAACCAGACAAAGAGCATTGAATATTGATTTTTTATTTTTTCAAGAAATGTGATTAAATAAACAATTTTTTCAAAACTAAAAGTAGGAAGTAACCTTGAAATTTAAAACAGTATCAAAACTCTATCCAAAGCAGCATCCAAACTCTTGTTTGTAGAGAAACTGTATGTGTCTTGAACAATTTTAAAAAGAACTAATAAATTAAACTGAAAATTTGACGTATAATGATATTAATTGCTGAAAGCTCATCAGTTGAAAATTTCAATATAATTTTAATGTTTATTTTCAATAGAAATGAAAATTTTGTAATAAAACTGGTTTTCAGTAAAGTGCCATTGACGCAGTAGGTTTTAGACTTTTACAGTGAGAGAAGGAGGTGATACCCGAACTCTTGTTTGTAGTGATTTTTGTTGGTTTCAAGCTTGATTTGCATATTCAATTTAAGTTTCACTCGTTATGTAAGGGGAACAATGCCTTGGCATTGCTCAATAGAACTGAACGCTAGGAGTTCCTATCTTAATTTTCATAAGTTGGCTATTGTTTCATGTATTTTTTTATTTACCTTATTTTTTAATGTTTATATACTATTAATTTACTTGACATACATTTTTTTTTTGCCTTTCAAATAATGTTTTCTTTAAGCATTGCGACACATCGAAAACCAGACAGAGAGCATTGAGATGTTGATTTTTTTTTTTCAAGAAATGTGATTAAATAAACAATTTTTTCAAAACTAAAAGTAGGAAGTAACCTTGAAATTTAAAACAGTATCAAAACTCTATCCAAAGCAGCATCCAAACTCTTGTTTGTAGAGAAACTGTATGTGTCTTGAACAATTTTAAAAAGAACTAATAAATTAAACTGAAAATTTGACGTATAATGATATTAATTGCTGAAAGCTCATCAGTTGAAAATTTCAATATAATTCTAATGTTTATTTTCAATAGAAATGAAAATTTTGTCATAAAACTGGTTTTCAGTAAAGCGCCATTGACGCAGTAGGTTTTAGACTTTTACAGTGAGAGAAGGAGGCGATGCCTGAACTCTTGTTTGTAGTGATTTTTGTTCATTTCAAGCTTGATTTGCATATTCAATTTTAAGTTTCACTCGTTATGTAAGGGGAACAACGCCTTGGCATTGCTCATTAGAACTGAACGCTAGGAGTTCCTATCTTAATTTTCATAAGTTGGCTATTGCTTTGTGTATTTTTTTAATTACCTTGTTTTTTAATGTTTATATACTATTAATTTACTTGACATACATTTTTTTTATTGCCTTTCAAACAATGTTTTCTTTAAGCATTGCGACCCATCTAAAACCAGACAGAGAGCATTGAAATATTGATTTTTTTTGTTTCATGAAATGTGATTAAATAAACAATTTTTTCAAAACTAAAAGCAGGAAGTAACCTTGAAACTTAAAACAAACTGTAATTATTTTGTATGTAAGGGGAACTGTCTCCTCTTCAACTCTTCAACACAATCTCTATGGTGACTTGAAAAGAACTTTAATTTACATTCTGATAAGTTCCCTCCAAATTTTCTAGGACCTTTGATTTGATACGAGCATCTGTTGGAAAAGAAAAACAAAAATGAATAAACATGCATCCGCCATTTTCCTTCTGGAAAACAAATTTGTTTGTTTTCCTCATAATCCTCATAATGTAGATTCCAGCTTGAAACCTCAAGGGTAGGGTTCTCTATAATCTATATCTATATAATCTATATAAAGCAATTTCTGCTAAAATTGCTTGATTTTGCGATCACCCTTAAGAATCAAACAAAAACAAGTAAACATACATCCACAACTTTTCTTCTGGAAAACAAAATATAAAATTCCACATTTTGTAGAGTGGAGGTTGAAGCCTCTACAGTAGAGATCTCTTGTATGATTAAATAAAAAAAACAAGTTTTTTTTTAACTGAAAGCAAGGAACGACGATAAAACTTAAAACGAACAGAAATTATTCCGTATATGAAAGGGGCTGTCCCCTCCTCAACGCCTCACTCTTTACGCTAAAGTTTTTTATTGTTAAAAAAAATATAACTTTGAGAATGTCAAACTTTAGCGTAAAGAGCGAGGCGTTGAGGAGGGGACAGCCCCATTCATATACGGAATAATTTCTGTTCGTTTCAAATTTTGACGTCGCTCCTTACTTTCAGTTAAAAAAACTAGTTTTTTTATTCAATTTTTGAACGTTTTTGAATTAATGCAGGTTTTGATTTTGGCTCACCGTACATGAATAATTAAAACAAAATTTGAATATTAATTTTACTTTTATTTGGTTAAATGGTTTTCTCGAAACATGTTTAATTTTATTTACGAACGTTTTTACTAGTAATAAATATACGTAACTTACGAATTAACTTACGTAACGAACTTCTATATTCATATATTTTTAATACGTATATTAGAGGGTTCACACCTTAGTCAATACATTGCTCTTTAAGCTGAGGTTCGAATTTCGTTCCAATTCTTTAAAAATGAGCCCTTAATCACACAGGCCGTTAATTAGAATAAATAGCACTTGTGAAAGTAATAAAAAATATTTGGCTTAAAGAGCAAGGTATTGACTAGGGGGTAAACCCAATCATATACGTAATATTTTCTGTTCGTTTTAAGTTTTGATGGTGCTCCTTAATTTCATTTGAAAAACTTGTTTTTTTTTATTTAATTTCTTATTTTTTTTTTAAATAATGCTGGTAAACCCGGTACCCCTTCCTAGCAATGCCCCTTCCCCCATGAAAACTTCCTTCATGGAAAGATTCTCCTACATAACCCCCGCCCCACAACCCCTCCCCACTAACCGAATAAAATCCCCCCAGAAAACGTCGGTATGCTTACCAAAAACCAAAACTATATGTTAACATTGTGTAAAGTTCATAACTTTCAGCCCACCCCCAGGGGACTTCGGGGGATTAAGTCATCCTAAAAGACATAGTTATCATATTTTCGACGATGCTGAACAAAATGACCATCTCATAATTTTGATCGGGTGACTTTTGGAAAAAAATGAGCGTGGGAGGGGGCCTAGTTGCCCTCCATTTTTTGGTCACTTAAAAAGGGCACTAGAGCTTTTAATTTCCGTTCCAATGACCCCTCTCACGATATTCTAGGACCACTGGCTCGATACGATCACCCCTGGAAAAAAACAACAAAAGAAACAAATAACGCATCCGTGATCTTTCTTCTGGCAAAAAATGCAAAATTCCACATTTTTGTCGATAGGAGCTTGAAACCTCTGCGGTAGGGTTCTCTGATACGCTGACTATGATGGTGTGATTTTCATTAAGGTTATGTAATTTTTAGAGGGTATTTCCCCTTTTTTTCGAAAATCAGCTAAATTTTCTCAGGCGCGTAACTTTTGATGGGTAGGACCAAACTTTATAAAACTTATATATTTGAAATCAGCATTAAAATCTGATTCTTTTGATGCTTTCGTTTCTTTCAAAAATTTTATTTTGTTCAAATTCTTGAATTTAGGCGGAGGAAATATTGATCAACGTATTCCACTGGAAATTTATTCCTGTCCAAATGTGGAATAAACACCCAGAAGAAACGTCCATAGAAGGTCCTTTAAAAAAAAAACCTTAAATATATGTATTTGTTTTTGAGGGAAAAATATTATTTAAAGAAAATAGTAACAGGTTATTTTCGCTTGAAAACATTGATGTCCGTGTTTATGAATCAGTGCATTATTTTTTTTTATTTATGGACTCGATTCCCCATCGAAGGGGATTATCGGGGGGTAGGGGGTTTCCGCAGGGGGGGGGGGAAGTAACTTTACATCAAGGGAGAGTTTTTCATGGGGGAATTTTGTAAATACTTTTAATTTTAAAAATACGATGGTTATTAATACGCGGGGAAGAATTTTCCGTAGAGGTTCGAGTTCCCGCTTAGAGGACATTTCCTCGGATTTCTGTATTTTTAGATCAAAGCAAATCGTGACGGGTTAATTAGTATCTAATAAAAGTATATACAGTAGTTTCTTCGCAAGTTTAAATATTCCAATAGATAGTACGTCATAGTGTATCCTAAACATTATGACAGGTATAGATATACTAAATTAGAAAGATGACACTTTTCTTCGAAGTATTACTTGCCTTCGACTGCAAACCTGATTGATCTAAAATCTAACCTCCGATCTCTCAAGACCATCATCCGAGGATGGTTTAGAGGAAAGTTACTTAAAATTACCTTTTTTTTCTTTATGGTTTATTTGTATATAGCTTTATATATATATATATATATATATATATATATATATATATATATATATATATATATATATATATATATATATTTGTCGTTCTTGATTTATTCGTAGAAAGTTTTCTGTATTTTTAGCACTAAAAATTTAACTTCATGTTCCGTAGTTTCAAATTGTGCAGTAGTAAGTCTTAATTTACTGGTGTATCTCGAAACCTTGAAAAAAAAACTAAGAAAGAAACCGGCTAGTTCTCGAGTTTTACGCAGCGTAAACTTGAGTGATTTGCTCATAATACTAAGTGCTAAAGCTCCATTCCTTTACGGAAATTGAAAAATAGAAATCAAATAAAATTCTCAAATTTGGAATGCCTTATTCTCCACAGGGGGGGGGGGTATGTTACTCTGGAATTACGACCCCATGGTGGGAGATGAAGAAGATACTTACAATGCTTATAATTATTGGCGGCGTAATAGCGCTGCCTAAGTAAAGAGCGATGTGGGCAACAATGTATTATATATATATATATATATATATATATATATATATATATATATATATATATATATATATATAAATATATAATTTACTTTTATTTGCGTTATAAATAATATTTTAGCGAATTCATAACGTCCAAGAACCATAAAACAGCGTTTCTAAGCTCCTATATTCAGTCAAAAAACGTTTTATTTTAAATGAGAAGGGTTGTATCAACTCCCCTCCCGTCCTCATCATATATTTAGGCATAGCTGCAATGACGGGAGGGCTGACGTATTATTTCTTGTTTTAACCTCTTCCGATAGGAATTTATTAGCAATAAGTTTGTTCTAACCCCCTTCCTCAATACCTTTCTCATTATGCTAAAGTTTGACTGTTTGTCCCAACTTCGTTCGACCGACTCCTAAAACACAAGGGTCATTTAATTAGAATAAAAGTTTTTTTTTAAGTGTTAAAAAAAAACTTAAGCGTAAAGAGCTATGTATTGAGGAGAGGGCAACCCCTTCCTATTTTTGAGTTTTAATGTTGCTCTTTACTTTCAGTTGAAAAAACTTATCACATAAACATTCCACATAATTTAAGTCTGGGAGTCTTATCTTCTCTTTAACACCACGTTTTCCTCATCACCTCTGTTGTGCGCCTTAGAACAAAATATCAATTAAAATCACCCATACAAATTGCGATCAAGCATAACCCATGCTTGATTGCAATTTTTATGGGTGATTTTAATTGGTATTTTGTTCTAAGGCGATAAAATTTACTTATGTCTATCCACTTTTTTTATACAAACAGGAGGTCTATGCCTGCTAGCTTCAACAAAGGCAAATGCAATTTGGCGACCAGGGATTCTTAAGTAGGTCAAATGAACCTTTAGTATGAATAAGTAATTTATAAAAAATGTATGTCAATTTAAATATTAAATAAAAGTCTTTTATAAAACACACAAGGAAAATGAATAAAGAATAGTACTCTTTTAAACCCATTGAATGAAGTATCATAATTATAGGTCACCCTTAAGATAGAAATGAACAAAGCTTCAAATATGAATCTGTTTTATTAAAACAGACAGAAGGGGCAAACCTCCAAGCTTTGACAAGTTCAATTTCACTTTTGGGCTCCTTCCTTTTCTGAATAAAATTGAACCACAGTAATAAAAAGGAGGTAAGATTACTTGATAATAAGTTGATGTTTGTGTTTCTTCCAGGGAGATTGGTCAAAGGATGCAAGACAGCTTCCTAAGACAACAGATGTTAGTATTAAGGAGTACTACAAGCAGTCTAACTCAGCTGCAAGGCAGTTCAATCGTAGTTTTTCATTCCTAGTTGAGCAGTATATTGATTTGGAAACGGTATATGTGAAACCAGTTGAAGCAATTTTTGGCAACCCTGGCACTTTAATAAAGGCATGCTGCTGCAGAAGTTACAAGAAAAAACAAAAGCCCCATTCTCTTGAAGTGCTAGTTGGAAGCAAAGGGTGAATTTCAGATTGCTTTTCCACATGTGTAGCTGGACTCGTATTTTGCAACCACCTTGTTGCATTAATGAAGATGTTGCAGCAGTTACAGAGTTTTAATTACAAAGAGATCACACCTGAACTCACTTGTACTGAAATTCCCCAACAGTGGAGCTACATGAGAAAGTGTGACATGGTTCCACAAAAGGTTTTCGACATAGACATAAGAAGAGTGCAAGAGGGAGGCGTTAATCAGATAAAGACAGGTAGTTGTCATTTTACAGTCATAATCATAGGTTTTTAAACAGTAAGATAAACACTATGTCACCTTGTAAATCAAACTAGTAAAGTAAGGCACAAACAAGTTGCACTTCCTACAGGTGCGGAAATTTGGAGGCAGAACAACTTCTTTTGGAGTTGTCAGGGGGTAGGGGAGACCACCCCACTTGCTTGTGAATTTGTTCATTTATTGGATCTGAAGTAGAATGTCAAGTAAAAATTACAGGCTCTACAGATCAAATTTAGCATTCATAGGTATTCAAGAAGATCCCCTTGCTGTAACTTTCTTACAATGTATTTCCAAGGCTAAACAATAGAATCCAATCATAAAGTCCATCTCTACTTTTTTATGCTAGCAGTACTCTTAACACTAACTTTGGCTCAGTTTGCAGTATAACCCAGCCCCACTTAGATAGGCTTTAAAAACTCGCCCTGAAACAGCCTCTTGTATTTTCATTGTTCTACAAAAGACAAATTAAGCAAAGTTGCCTTTGGTTATACTAGCAGAAAAAAAGCCTTCGTCATGGATTGACACCTAGCCCAGATTTGCCACCCCGAGTTCACCATGAGTAGACGTGGCAAACCTAAACTCTTTTTATGGCGAACCTCAATGAAGTTGTGTGTTTCAATGTATGTCTTCACTGTGACCATTGTAGAGGAGACTGCAAGCTTTTCACAACTTTAGCCTTTCTTTTGGTGGAGTGGGACATTTCGAAAGGTTTAAAAACAAACGATTAAAACTGTATTTGTCCTTATTTATTTTTTTTTTGCTAAACTAAATATCTTATCAACTTCCGTCTTCTCATCAACTGTTTCCATGGAGAAAGTATCACCACTAGATGTTGCGTTGATTTGCCCAAAATAAGAATTTCCGTACCAATAGAAACAGAAATATCTGTAACTGGTGAATTTAGGCTGCTGTAAATCAGAGCTGGTCTCCCCTAACGCGTTTCTATAATTGTAGTTACACAATATCCGTTTGCCGAACTTCGTCGCAATGTCATGCCTTCACGCTGATAGGTTGTTCAGTTCCTGACCATAGTTCTCAACATTCTTCTCTTAATTATTGATAATTCTAGTTTATTGACCCTTTTCAATTCTTTTGTCTAGGTAGTGTTGTTTTGACAAAGCGCCACAGTCTGAACAGAGATGGTTTAGAATAGATATGAAATTATTTAAGTAATATAAGTAGATAATAGGTCACATCCAAATTTTTTGTTTTGACGTTTGACAGAACCCCATGATCCACAGCCTTTTGGTTTGGTTGGTTGTTTGGTTTTGTTCTATACAACGTCTTTTATTTGCATACATACCTATTGCTAAATATCAAATCATTATTTTCCGTGAAGTCCAAACTCTCAAAACCAACGTAGCGTCAGTTTAAACCTTTCAGGAAGGCGTCCACGCGAAACCTTCAGCGAACACAAGGGAGATCTCTCCTTGCCATGACTGGTTTTAGAGTGTTTAGTGTGACAAGCAGATTTCGCTGTTGAATTGGGATTTATGTAAGGAATTGATGCTGAGAATATTGGAAATGCTGCGACAGGTGCTTTAAGTACTTGGCGCCGCGAATCTAGGAATACAACAAAAAACCAATGTGGGTGCGATGTCGATTTGACTCTAGAAACCTAAGTGTGATAAGCAGTGGCGTAGCTCACTGATTTCCAGGGAGGGACAAAGGTCTATAGTGGGCCGATAAAACGCACCCACCTTTCTCATTCATTACCGATCTTCAGGCAGACATTTCATTTTTTGCCACGAAGTCCCGAAAATTTAGAAATGTATTAATAAACAGTGTATTATTCCTAATATTTGCCTATTAATACCGATTTTAGAGAAATAAACACCCATAAAATTAATGTTGTATTGCAAAGGATCTAAGTTATTTAAAAAACGAGAATTAGGAAATGTCTTCTTGTTTATTTGCAGACACAAGAACTAAATGAATGTCAGAGACAGTATTTTCTGATGCAAAGCGCCGGAAAATTACGGGACCTCCCACTGGAGTGTAGTGATACCTTGCAATTTTTTTATTTTCACCCCCGTGTAGGTTGTTACAACAAATTCGGTGACTCATACAATTTTCGATTTTATGGCATTTCTGACAAACCTCGCCAGATTTGGGGGGGGGGGTCGCTCCTGTCGGCCCTCAACCCCTAATATAGCCAACCCAAGGGGTACTAGTAAATATTTTAAAATACAGTTGTTAGCTTGTGGAATTCCCTCAGTGAAAAAAGAGTGACATCTACCAGCATAGAGGTGTTCAAGTCATCAGTGGATAGGGAGTAGCTTAATAAACCATGGACCACCGCTTGGAACCCTACTGGACTAACTATCGATCATCACTGAAGCTGGTGGAAACATGATTCGTTCTGTTGCTAGGAAGTGTGATTTGAGGTAATCTTAAAGTAAATAAACTTGTAGGAATTGATCCAGAGACTTTATGATCCCCCCAGGAAGGTACCTTTCTCCACTGCCTCACCTTTAAAGGGAACTCCCATTTGGTAACCTTTTCCCGTTTTGTGTCTTAATGTTAAAAGCACTGAGACATATATCTTATGCTCAAATGAGGCATAAAGAAAAATATTTTGAGCCTTATAACTTTGTTCAGTCCTGATTTAGCCATAAGGTTTAAATATGTTTCTTAAGTCTAAGAAAAAACTCTTCATATGGTTTAAAATTTGAGTGAAACAATAGGAATTATGTTCTATAAAACTACAGCTGATGCAAAGATATTAAAAAACAAAATTAAGGGAAAACTTTTTTTTATCAAAATTTAGATAGGCATAGATCTGTCTTTCATGCAATCCTCTAAGCCCTAAAAAGAAGGAAAAGGTAGAACTAGTAGCTTGATAACATCTTTCCAGGATATGTATTAAAGCAACCATTTAAGCAGTAAAGAGCAACCATTTGATCATAGAAGTAAACTTGTTATTTGTAAGATAAACATGATTACATGAAGAAAACTTGTGTTTATTATGGGGCAATCTGAGAAGAGCTGGAAGGTGTAATCTGGTTACTTCTACTTCAAGTGGATGTCAACCAACAAGGGGTGAGCTACTTACACTCCAGGAAAAGCACACATCAGTCAAACTTGTGCCAAAGTCCAAAACACCACTTTTCATGACCTGCCAAATATGCAAGGAATAGGAAAGGGCAATGCTGGAAAAAGTACAATGAAGGAGGGAAAGAGGAATATTGTCAAAAATTTGCAAAAGCTCAAAACAAACGGATAAATTTACCTAAAGAACATTATGCACATTTGAGTCTGAGCTAGCTGATGACAGTAAGAAAGCCCAAAGAAGTTCTGGAAATACATATCCAGTTAAGACCATAGCAGATAATAAGTAAAAACACTGCATGGATGATGGCAGGGATGTAAATAGCTTGAAGGATATTGCTAAACATTTCAACAAATAATTTGCACTGGTTTTTAACACCAAACCAGATGGTATTCTTCCTTTGACATCCTTGAGCCAATACCACCTATTCAACATATTTTACCTGTTGTCCAAAAGCAACTTGAAGTGCTAAACATCAACAAGTCCACTAGTTCTGATAGCTTGCATCCAAGACTACTGAAGGAGCTTGCCAAAGAAATTGCAATACCACTGTGTAATATATTTGAACTGTTGCTTGACTCAAGAAAGGTACCCTTAGACTGGAAGCTGACCCATCAGTATTACTTCAGAAGTGGCTGAAACTTTTGAGTGGATTGTGAATGTTAACATTCTGACTTACCTCCTCACCAACAATATTCTGTCCCATGGCCAGTATGGCTTTCAGCCAAGGAAATTGGTTGAGACTAATCTCATCAAGTCATACAACATCATAAAATGACACCTGGATAAAGGAATCCCTGTGAACTTGATTTAATTGGACCTTGCTAAGCCCTTCAACAAGGTGCCTCACGACCACCTCAAATTGTAACTCGTGGCAGCAGGTACCCTCACAAACATAGTTCATTGGGCTGTGGACTTTCTGAAAGTTTTGACTCAGCAGGTTTGACTCTTCTCTGCTAATGGTGAGAAGGTTTTTGCTAGAGAATTTGATTGTCAAAGAAGAGTCCTCCAAGGCACTGTTATGGGTCCTACTATATTTCTCATATATGTCATTGATACAATGAATGGAATAAAAAACAAAATTACTTTCTATGCTGATGATGCCAAGCTGTTTCGACTTGAAAATCAGTGAAGTTTGCAGTGTGATTTTCTTAAAAGACAAACATGGACACAAGTTAGGCTACTTGAGTTCAACATATCAAAGTACAGTGTCCTTGATTTTGATAACAGCAACCTCTGTCACAAGTAAAACATGTCTTATCCCAATTCACTGTCAAACTCAGTACTTAAGACAAGTCCCAAAGAAAGAGATCTGGGAGTACTTATAAAGGGACAACTTAAGCTCAAAGGCCACTGGCAACAAGCAGTGTCAAGAGCAAACTAAGCCTCAATCTCCTCAAATGCATCATAACCAGCCATTTTTGCAAAGTCTTTTTAAGGCTATAATCAGTCCTGTTTTTGATTTCAGTGCGTGTGTCACCTCCCCTTCTTATAAGAAGCATACAAGCCTACTTGACGGAGGTCAAAGGCTTAACACAAAGTGCATAGCTGGACCTTATGATCTCCCTTACAAGAAGAGACTGGAGTGCTTGCAGCTGCGAACACTTGTTTTCAGATGCTACCATGGTAACATGATGCTGGCCTGGAAGTATAATGCACAACCAAATAACACCCTTTCTACCAAACATTCAAGCCAGCAACATACAAGAGGTTTGAATGTTGCTTAATACAACATACACAGCAGATTGTCAATGATTGGAATAACCTTCAAGCTTAAACAGTGATTGTACCCGCAGCTGCATCTTTTAAATCCAGACTTGACAAGGAATAGATTCATAAGCCATTGGATTATGAGTGGGGCTGTCTGTCCCATTTAATTACCAATTGATGCCAACCTCATCATATGATGTCTTGCTGGGAGGCTGATGCTGCTTCTTATGTCCAACCATCTTGTATACTCTATCCAAAGTGGCTGTGGTCTGGTGGTGTCAGCTTTGAACCATCGGAGAATGGCCATGCCTACTTTGTTGTCATAATTACCGAGTGGGCCTAAATTGCATCTCTCCATCAGACCTCTCTTACAGCATGTCAGTGGGACCTAATAGAATTTCTGAATTTTTAGGCCATTAGATAATAGTAGGAGAAAAATAAGTTTTGACCAGGAAAAAATTGATACAGAAATGGTTTCTTCACCATCCGGACCGGAAAAAAAGGCTTAACAACATATCAAAAATCTAAATCTCTAGCTCGATGCGAAATCGTTTTTTTTTTAATTTTTTTTTTTTTATTTTATAAAAAACCGAGAAAAAAAAAATTAAAAACGTAAAATGTAATTTTTTAAACATATTTTTATATAAGCTTATGGCTCTATATTAATTTCTGATACTCATTTCGTTACCTGACCAAAAGAAAAATATTTATCAGCAAAAAAAAAAAAAAATGGGGAAAAAAACTTACCAGCGTTTATCAAGGTCTACTACGGAATAAGTTTGTCGTTCTTGTAGTCTATTTGGCTATGTAAACGAAAGGCTTAGAAAAAAAAGGCTAAACAACAATAAACAGGAATGACGAAACACCTCAGCGCCAAACACCATGAGACAAGGTAGGTTATAACTTAATGTGTTCAGAGAAAAGCTTTTATCTTATTTTTCAAATATATAAAATTGTACATCATCAAAATGTAGGAACTAGATTTTTCATCGTCACATTTAACTGTTATTCTTCTTCACTAATTTCTTCTTCTTGAAACTTCGAATTGTTGCACGAGCTTCCCTTACAGGTACGTCAGGCTATAGTACACTCAAGTCCGTTTTTCTTACAGATACACTTTTCACTATCACAGCCGTCAATATGACACGAGCATTTGATAATTTTCAGCAGCTGAGACGGAGCGGCAGGGAGATCTGTATTTATTGGCGCAAAAACTTCGTTATCCTGCAGTTTTCATCTCAGTCGTAAAGGGTCTACTGGGTTCCCGAGCCAGATTTGAACTTGGCAGGAGACACGTAGCGAGTGGTACTTCGCTGCTGCCTGAGTCGGTGGCAGTTCTTGTGGATGCACGAAAGTGGTGGCAGTGCTCACTTTTCTGTGAAAGATTAGCTTTCTGGCAGTGTCCAGGTTCGAAACATCAGGGCAACTGTACAGTATCAACAATGCTCGCTCTCCTGCTGCCACAATATCGTCAAGCGATGCGAGCTTGTCGCCAAATATAGCAGCGCTGTCCCTGAAACTCTTGTTGCAAAGTAGCAGCTGAACGGCTTTGCCCTTTCCTATTCCGTAAAAGTGAGAGGTTGTGTCACAACCCAGCACGGCATGACAGAACGGTATCAGATTGCTGACATCTGTTCCTAGCTTCTGCTTCATCTCACTAATAGCCCAAGCTTAACTATTACCGCCAAGCTTAGCTTCAGGTGAGAAATATAAACGCCCGGAACGCGAATCTGATCGACTGATCAGAAGAACCAAGATGTCAGTATCATCAGCAACCACGATTGTGTCTGTAAGACTAGCAGCTTCTACGGCTTTTTCTACAATCAGAACGTCGGCGTCTCCTTCCGAGTAGAAAATTCAGAAACCAACGGCTTCCAAATGGTTGCCGAGCAGCTTCAGGAAACGTCCTTTGTTTGTCTTACATGAAAGAAACTCTTCTTTCTTCATGCAGAGGGTCATCTCTTCGGTGAAAAAGACTTGGCGGCCAACCATCCTTGCTCGACGTAAATGGGTAGCATCTTTGATTGCTGGACCACCCTCATATCCGTCAAACACAACGATCGCACTAGGGTACCTTGCTTGTACGTAATGGACCTATGAAGCAAAGATGACCTTGAAGGTTGACCCTACCTTCCATGGAACTCGATGTAGAAGAGAACCACCATCCAAGACGATATTACACGCAGAAGCAGGTCTTGAGGGTGACTGAGTCTCAATCCCGCCTGAAAGATCGCTTTTGCAAGCTCTGGCTTATTTGCTTTTCTCATAAGGCCTTCGCTTTCGAAAAGAGAAGGAGGAATCGTACAAAGTTCGTTCTTGAAGTATTCTTCTCCGAGGTCAGTTCGTTGGGCTACTATTATAAACCACTGGAAAAGGAGTGCCGGATCTATGTGCGCTACCACAGAGGACCCCGCCTTTTTGGCATTCATTAGGGTCACTTGGTCTTTTTTCTTGAAGACTTGCTCCTTCAAGGTTTTTCCCGTCATCTTACTTAGAATCAACTTTCCAGCCACATTGGCCTCGTCAACATTAACATCTTGAGAAGAAGTTATGCCGTTGGCAATGTTTCTAAGCTGATTGTCAGCTCTGAACGGAGAAGATTCTCCGAAGTATCCGACGAGCTTTTGGGTATGGTCGAAGTCACGCTCCTTTCTAATGGAACTCATGTCGCGGTGCTGCTCACTTGTTGAGTAACCAATTTTTGTCAAATTTTGTATCATGAGGTTGATCTCCAGGCATGCTGGTCTTGACAGAACCCAAATGGCTCTCTGCTGTTCTGTCATCCCACCTCCAGTTGTAAGACCGCCCGATGTTTCCAGACTTCTCATATACTCCTGCTCGATGACAAGATCTGCCGAGAGCCTAGCCCAGCGTCGCTCTGATCTTCTAATGGTGTGACCTCCCTGTTCAAATGCTTCACTAGTTTGAAGCTTAGCCATCTCTTGCTGGTATATCCAGACCGACTTGACATAGAGGTTATGTCCAGATGCTGCTAGAAACGGAAGCATCTCTACTGGAGATTGTAGGTGCAAATCCCACAGGCCTAGTCTCTCGGCACGTATGAACTTAAGTAGTATCACAACCATGTCAAGATACTGAAACCAGAGCTTCGCATTTCTCTGAGTCAGCAGGTCTTGGCGTCTCTGCTTGAGAAAGTTTTCAAGTTGCTTGAGCTGGGGATCATGACTGAGATCTTCGGGTGGGAGGTATCCATCCAGTACGTTAGCAAAGACAGTAGGTATGTCTAGAGACGTCAACGTCGCTTGCTCTTCTTCGAGGAGATGAGCATATATGGCTGAGCTCACGAGAATGTGAGATTGAACAGCTCTAGAAATCGCTTTTCCAGAAAGAATGTGCGGCACTGCACCAGTCGCGTATACCAATTCCAGAACCTCTTTCAGACCAGAACCTTGCATGAGGTGTCCTATGCATCCGACGAAACTCATCATCAAATGAAAACCGCCTAACTTGAGAACAATACTACTCAGCTCATTCGTCGTATCGGACTTGAGGATCTTCATAGACTTCCACCAGAGTGGCTGGTCAAATGTGAGAACGGGTGTGAATCCGTAGGTTCTGCCTTGCGAAGCTACAAAGCGCAAGGTTGAGTAAAGGCAGGATTCGTTGCTAGACGGGAGGTCAATCATGGGCAAAACAAGACGCTTGCCTTGCTGCGAAGGTTTCCCGTATCATGATGTATTTGGTTAGAGAAAACTGACTGCATGATTCCATTCCAGCTCGGCCTTGGGACATTCAGGAACCCGGTAGCTAACCAGAGCTGATCGAATGAGGCATGCGGGTCGTTGACATTTTTGCCAGGGATCTTCTCATATTGCACCTTCGAAAGCACTGTCTCACTTAAGCGGTAAGGGTAGATGGGAATTTTTCCTTTTTGGGCTACTTCATCTAATGAAACTTCAACTCTCGGAATGGGCGATCGGCTGTTAATGAGAGGAGGCGTGACTGTTGCTAGCAGAGCCATCCCATGGAAAGTGTTTCTTCCGTCCATTGTGCAAACATCTTGATCTGCATTGTCAGCTACATGCTGCACAGTATGTGCGGAGGTAATTCCTGCAAGGCTAGATTCATCACGGACTGATGCACAACGTTTCGATTTCTGGACTTCAGCATAGGAGGAGCAGATTCCATGGCTGTGTAAAGTGTCAATAAGAAATCTGGACTTGAAATGGTGATCCAGTTGCACTGCTAAGCCTAGTTGCAGTGGACGAATGAGGGCACGCGGGCGAGCTGTTTGAACGATGGAATTGCCAATGGCAAGCACTTTGAAGGAAATATCGGTTCCAACGAATATTTCATCTAAGAACACCATTAGGCTGTCAGGTAGAGAGCCTTCTAGCTGTTCTCCAGAAGAAATCTGCTTTGCGGTCATATATGATTCCTTCTGTGCTGGCAGTCCTTTGATATCACTTTTGATAATCTTTGCTGCTGCTCTAATAAGCTTGATTTTCTCACTCTCTTCGTTTTTGGTTTTGTCCAAGTAATAAAAATTCTGGAGTATCGCTGATACTTTTTCTTTGAATGTCACCACGTCAGCCTTACCGTCAATAGTTGCAAATACTAGCTGGTCACTGAAATATTCCAGAAGCTTGCTCTTCAAGTACTTGTTAGAGTACGGTTCAAGGTCTGTCTCATTCAAAAGCTCTCCCATTTTAACAACAAGTTCACTGACTGTATACTGTTCTTCGTCATTTTCTTCGAAAAAAGTAGCCAGCTTCAAAAACGCCTGATATCTTTCATCGTGACCTGGCCTCCCCCTTCTTGGACGTTTTTTATCTGGCTCAGTATCTTCGAGTATTCCAAAAGTTCTTGCGTCGCAAATCTGGCTGGAAGGCTCTTATTTAATCGAAACATAGAAGAACAGGCTGTGTGATAAATGGCGTCAACTGCATGCTGGTCTGACACCGCACATATTCGGTGGAAAACGTTATTTGACCAATCATCATCACGGCATTTGCACACTGCCTTTATGCTCTCTTCAAAGTCTTTAGTCCGAACTTTGTACCACTCGTGTTCTTTTCTGTTAGTAGTGTTGAGATTTATCCTTGTAGTGCAGAAAAAGCAACGCTGTTGGAAGTTGAAACTTGGGGGCCGTGATCGGAGTACCGCTTTTTCTGCGTCTGTCTTTTCTTGCAAGGTTCGTCGTCTCTCATTCTCAATTTTCGACAGGTATATTTTGTTTGTGAAAGTCTTTCTGCAAGCAAGTTGGTTCCCTGCCTCGACAGAGATGCTGGTACCTCTCGTTTTGCTTGCTTCATTGATTGCCGTAGCTCCTTTTTCTGCCAGTACCGACGATTCTGAGGTGTCTATTGAACATTCACAAAGGGGACATAAAACTGCGGTCTCAGCCATCTAAAAAAGAGAACTGGGAATAAGTGAGTATAAGTAGTATAAGTATAAGTAATATAAGTAATAAGTGAGTATAAGTATGGGAATAAGTAGAGCTGTCGGTGAATGTTACAACAAAAACCCTGACTCTGAACCGAAAAATCTGTAGCTAAACCCTCCCCAGTTCAGATAGGTTACTAAAATAAATGAACTGTCAATCTTATTGAGAGCCGGCGTCGAATATCATGGGTGCTTTAAGGATTCTTGACCAGGCAAATCTGACAGTCACATCCGCGAAAGGGACCGGCGATAGTCGATAGTACTCTCGCTTCCACTAGAGAAATAGCTTTTTCGTTCCGCCTAGCGGTGTTGACCGTGCTGCACTCTAGCGACTTGTTTGCTGTACTTAAGTTTTCTTCAGACAGATGGCGCTGATAAAATATGTGTCAGAAAAGAGAGGTAGGACGGTTCCTTCCTCCGATTCCTCTCCGCTTCCTAGTAGTTAAGTTACAAAAGCATCGGCAAGAAAAACAAACAAAAACGCACCTGTGTTAAATCTCTGCTCGGACTCCAAAATACTTTCCATCTGAGGATTTTTTTTGCAGATAAGTGGCTCTACAAGGCTCAGCAGACTGAAGCAACTTTGAAAAGAGTGGAAGATCGAGGCATGGTGTAACAGAAAGTGAATATCAGAAGGGACTTTCCAGCTGGTTGAAAATGTCACCAATCAAGCTCGGTAGGAAAAGAAATGGATTCGGAACGCCGGTAGGCTATTTGTTCAGATGAGGAAAAATGGACCAAAAATTCGTGCTCCTCTTCGAAAAATACCGCGTGATCGTGTCTCGCTTGATTTTTTTTTTTTTTTAATTCATACAAAAATAAAAATAAAAAATAATTAAATGATTAAACGTGATGTTTCTGTCTAATAAAAGAGCACAAAAACAATCGTTTCTTAAAAGGGAAACCATCATTAAACTACTTTTCTTTTCACGGTTCCTCATTCTCGGATTCTGGAAATATTTAAAAAATAGGCGCAAAAGATGTGAAAAAAAGGGAATTTCGCAACGGGATGGAGATTTAGATTTTTGATATGTTGTAGAGCTCTCTTTTCTGAACACAGTGGTGCAAATATAATTTCTGTACCAATTTTTTCCTGGTTCGACCATTTTTTTCCGTATCTTTCCCCTACTACAACTCTACTATATAAAACAATAAAAAAAATTAGCGTAAAGAGCGGGGCATTGAAGAGGGGACAGCCCCTTTCATATATGGAATAATTTCTGTTCGTTTTAAGTTTTAATGTCGCTCCTTACTTTCAGTTAAAAAAAACTTGTTTTTTTTTAATTTAATTTCTGAACTTTTTTAAATTGATGCAGGTTTGGATTTTGGCTCATCGTACACGAATAATTACAACGAAATTTGCATATTAATTTTACTTTTTTTAACTAATAATAACCTTATTATAACCTAAGTTTGATTTTTGTTCTAGTTGTTTAAGAATGACTCCAGAATCACAAAGGCTGTTTAATTAGAATGATAACCTCCTTTAAAAGTTAAAAAAGAAACTTTAGCTTAAGAGCGAGTTATTGAGGAGAGGCAACCCATCTCATATACATAATATTTTCTGTTCGTTTTAAGTTTTAATGTTGCTTCTTACTTTCAGTTGAAAAAACTTGAAACTTCTACAGTAGAGTTTTCTGATACTTTGAACCAGATGTTGTGCTTTTCATTAAGATTCTATGACTTTTATGGGATGTTTCCCTCTTTTTTCGAAAATAAGGCAAATTTTCTCAGGCTCGTAACTTCTGATGGGTAGGACCAAACTTAATGGAACTTATATATTTCATATCAGCATAAAAATCCGGTTCTTTTTATGTATCTATTGGTATCATAATTCGTTTTTTTTAGAATTTTGGTCACTATTGATCCAGGTCGCCCCTTCCTGCATGATTGATCCTGCAAGATCAATCAGTGTTAAGAAGACAACAATTCCCGAGATATTTATAACTTTGTCAACCTCCGATTGGGAGTCCTTTTAAGATGTTCACTTTCAGTCAAATTACAAGGAGAAGGATAATCGAAGCTCCAAATAACAGATATGCCTCAGAGAAATATTTTTGTTCTCGTTTTGTATCACGGTTTTCAATTGGATACATAGCAATCTATGCTTTAGGTTAGAATAAATTACACTCAATTTGAGGATTATTAGCAAATGTTTTGCAAATGTTTAGCAAAAATGATTAGCAAATGTTTTACATCAAAAATCTAAATAATAAATCAAATATTTATATTGATATTTCGAATATGCTGAATAAAATGGCAATCTTAAAATTTTGATTCGGTGACTTTGGGAAAAAATTAGGGAGAGAGGAGGCCTGATTGCCCACCATTTTTTTTTGTCACTTAAAAAGGGAACTAAAACTTTTAATTTTGGTTTGAATGAGCTCTCTCTCGAAATTCTAGGACTACTGGGTCGACAAAATTACCAAAGAAAAAAAAAATACATAAACACGCATCCGTGATCTTTCTTCTGGCAAAAAATACAAAATTGAACATTTCTGCAGATAGGAGCTTGAAACTTCTACAGTAGAGTTTTCTGATACTTTGAACCAGATGTTGTGCTTTTCATTAAGATTCTATGACTTTTATGGGATGTTTCCCTCTTTTTTCGAAAAAAGGCATATTTTCTCAGGCTCGTAACTTCTGATGGGTAGGACCAAACTTAATGGAACTTATATATTTCATATCAGCATAAAAATCCGGTTCTTTTTATGTATCTATTGGTATCATAATTCGTTTTTTTAGAGTTTTAGTCACTATTGATCCAGGTCGCCCCTTCCTGCATGATTGATCCTGCAAGATCAATCAGTGTTAAGAAGACAACAATTCCCGAGATATTTATAACTTTGTCAACCTCCGATTGGGAGTCCTTTTAAGATGTTCACTTTCAGTCAAATTACAAGGAGAAGGATAATCGAAGCTCCAAATAACAGATATGCCTCAGAGAAATATTTTTGTTCTCGTTTTGTATCACGGTTTTCAATTGGATACATAGCAATCTATGCTTTAGGTTAGAATAAATTACACTCAATTTGAAGATTATTAGCAAATGTTTTTGCAAAAGGCTCTTAGATGATGCCAAAATTTACCTAACGTCATACTCATTCAAAATTTGATTTATGTAATTGAGTTTTGTGTGTTTATAGCCAAGAATTTATAATGATCCTCTGATTGTTTAAAGTACCAGGGGACTGAGCTTCGCTTGGGGAAACGAATTTTAAAAATGAAAACATTGTCCGTGCTATCCCCCCATACCCTGATTCACATAGGAAAAATCCTTTTTGTATTATTTTTCTAGATTTAGTTGTTTTGACATGCGTTTTATTTTTTTTACTAGTCAGTTTTTGAATTGGTGCCCCCAAATGAAACAAGGAAAAACAAACTGATTCAACTAAAAATTCAGTCCAAAATAACCATGTTATTTGTTGAGTATCTTGCCAAGATCGCGCTCAAAGTTCAAATGACCTGTTTTGTCAACCCATATGGTGGCTAATTAATAAAACTATTGCTGCATAAGAATTTGATACAAATACAAGTTCAAATACAATTCAAATATAACCCAGGTGGGAACATATATAAAAGTGGTTAGTGATATGTACGAGAATAATATTGCTTCGATTAAGGCAGGAAAGGAGGTTAGTAACCGGTTTCGTATTAAATTAGGATTTAAGCATGCTTACGTTCTATCCCCATCTATATGGATCATTTTGATGGATTTTGTTCTAAGGAGCAAAGCAAAGACATTGGGAGGACAGGCAATCAATTAGCGAAGTAAAACTCTCCGAGGCTTATGAAACCTAGTTTCCTAGATGAAAACCTTAACAAATGATTGAATTTTTGTATGTTTTGAGAGTTCAGGATGCAAGAACAGGTTTGAAAATTAATGTTAAGAAGACTGAGTCGCGAAGGCTAAGAAGAAGTGAAGATGAAAAAATTAGATAGGGTAACGAAAAGATTGATCAAGTGGACAGTTTAACTTGCCTTGGTAGTATCAAACAGTTCGTGGTAACGAACTGTAAGCAAGGAGCGACCCGGCTCAATGGTAACCGAAACTGTATAAAACGGAATTGTATACCAATAGATACATCAAAAGAATCAGATTTTAATGTTAATTTCGAATATATAAGTTTCATCAAGTTTAGTCCTACTATTCAAAAGTTACGCCCCTGAGAAAATTTGGCTGATTTTCGAAAAAAAGGGGGAAAGACCCTCTAAAAGTTATAAAATATTACTGAAAATCACACCAACGGATTCAGCATATCAGAGAACTCTCCTATAAAGGTTTCGAGCTCCTATATGCAAAAATGTGGAATTTTGTATTTTTTGCCAGAAGAAAGATCACGAGTGCATGTTTATTTGTTTTTTTTCCCCAGGGGTGATCGTATCGACTCAGTCGTCCTAGAATATCGTGGGAGGGCTCATTGGAACGGAAATTAAAAGTTCTAGTGCCCTTTTCAAGAGACAAAAAATGGAAGGCAACTAGGCCCCCTCCCATGCTCATTTTTTTCTCAAAGTCACCCGATCAAAATTTTGAGATAGCCATTTTGTTCAGCATAGTCTAAAATCTGATAAATATGTATTTTAGGATGACTTAATCCCCCACCGTTCCCAGGGGAAGGGCTGCAAGTTATGAACTTTGCCCATTGCTTACATATTGTATTGGTTATTGGGAAGTATACAGACGTTTTCAGGAAGGATTTTTTTCTGATGGGGGGGGGGGGTGGAGGAGGGGGTTACTCGGGAGAATATGTCCTTGGAGGATGTTTCCTTGGGGTAAGGGACATTTCTATAAAGGGGGCGCCGGATTTCCCAGCATTATTTAAAAAACGATCAGAAATTAAATTAAAAAAAACAAGTTTTTTCAACTGAAAGTAAGAAGCAACATTAGAAATTAAAGCGAACAGAAATTATTACGTATATGGGAGGGTTCTCCCCCAAGTCAATACCTCGCTCTTTACGCTACTGTTTTTTTAGTGCTTTCAAAAGAGTTATCTATTCTAATTAAACGGCCTTTGTGATTCAGGGGTTTGTGAATAAATTTTTTTTTTAACTTTTAACGTAAAGAGCATGGTATTGACTAAGGGGAGAACCCCCTCATATACGTAATAATATATACGTAATAAAAAATATAAAAAAAACAAGGGATACGGCTCAATAGTAATCGAAACTTTTAAAAACGGAATTTTGATGTCAATAAATGTATCAAAAGAATGGGCTTATAATGCTGATTCTAAATAAATAAATTTTATTAAGTGTATTATTACTCATCAAAGGCTACGAGCCTGAGAAAATTTACCTGATTTTTTTAAAGAGGGAGGAAACATCCCCTACAAGTGAAAGAATTTTAATGAAAATCACACCGTCAGATTCAACGTATCAGAAAACCGTATTACATAGGTTTCAAGCTCATATCTACAAAAATCTGCAACGTATTTTTTGCCAGAAGAAAAATATACGAATATAGAAGTTCGTTTCGTAAGTTATTTTGTAAATTACGTCAGAACCAAATTTAGAGACAGCTATTTAGCAAAAGAAAAGTAAAACTTTTATGTAAATTTTGTTTACTTATTCAATGACGGTGAGCCAAAATAAAAGCTGCATTAACTAAAAAACGATCAGAAATTGAATAAAAAAACAAGTTTTTAAACTGAAAGTAAGGAGCGACATTAAAACTTAAAACGAACAGAAATTATTCCGTATATGAAAGGGGCTGTCCCCTCCTCAACGCCTCGCTCTTTACGCTAAAGTTTGACTCTGTCTCACAACTTTATTTTTAAAAACAATAAAAAACTTTAGCGTAAAGGGCGAGGCGTTGAGGAGGGGACAGCCCCTTTCATATACGGAATAATTTCTGTTAGTTTTAAGTTTTAATGTCGCTCCTTACTTTCAGTTTAAAAAACTTGTTTGTTTTTTTATTTAATTATTAGTAAAGACGGTGGGAGCAGTGAAGATGTTAAAACTAGAATAACCATGGCTCAGGGTGTTTTTCACAGTTGAAATAGTTTGGAAGAATAGGAAGATAAGTTTTCGAACCAAGATTAAAATATCTTGAGTCTAAAATATGTCTAAAGTCTAAAGACTAAAAAATAGTCTAAAGACTATTTTTAATAAAAGGACTGTCTCAAAATTTTTATTGGATGCATATTCTGAAAACATGACATGTGTTAATAGAAGGGGGGATGCTTTGTTCTGATCACTTGAACCCTATAAAATGGCATTAGAACTTCTGATTTACCAATCCTTTTAACCCTTTCCGACAAAGTGGTTCCAACGTTAAACCACCTTTTTATATTTTTTTACGATGATCCGTATGTGGTAAAAATAATAAACCACTGGTCTAGCATATGCCTAGCAACGCTATCTGACGGGCAAAGTTTTATGGGCAGCCTAATTGACACCTAGTGAGGTGACACCTAGTATTTAGATTGGACCCTGTGCTATTTTTTAATAGAAAGTAAGAAAGTTTAAAATACTTGGAAATAGTAGTATCTTTAATATTGTTTTCCTGTCAATTTGTTCTTTGTGTAGTAGAGTACAAGTTAGTAGCATCACAGTTTCAGATATGAAGCACGATAAGGAGATATAGGACATGAGACGCTGGTCATCCCCAATGACCACCTTGCAGCATATGCTAAAAAGTTTTTTTTTAGTTTTTGGCGTGGTTTGAGCTTGAGACCACTTCAGCAGCTTGACAAAAAAATGAAACTCGAGCAATTTCCACAAAACTGAGTCTAGCATCTAAAATCTTAAAATAAATGTGCTCATTTTTATTTTTTTAATTCTAAATTCTTTATCTAATAGATAATATCGTATTTCAAACAAACTTCTAAGCTACTCAGAAAGGTGTTTTATTCACCCCAATTACTTGAGATTAAAGGAAAGTTTTTTTTAGTAATAAATATGCTTATGGGCGTCAGACAGTACCATCTTATTAATATTTTTGGTCAAGTCATAATGAACTCATAGATAATTATATCTCTGGACTGATGAATATAAGCCGTTTCAGCTGGCTTCTTCCTCACGTTCATCTCAATGACAATTTGATCTTACCCTGGAAAGGAAGTGACAACTATGACAAACTCTACAAGATCAGGCCTCTGATTGAAGAACTACGCTCAAGCTTTTGAAGGATTTAAATGCCTACCAAAGAGCAGGCTGTCGACGAAAGGATGCTCAAATTCAAAGGACACATTGCTTTCAAACATTATATGCCTATTAAGCCCATAAAACGAGGCTACAAGATCTGGGTCAGAGCAGACACGCACGGTTTACCACGGGATTGGAAGGCAAAAATTATCACATTTACTGTGACAATTTCTTCAGTTCAGTAAACCTCATGGAAAAAAGGAAGAACAACAAGCTCTACTGCTGTGGTGCAGTTCGGGCAAACCGTAAAGGTCTACCCAATCTCAAAGCCGAAAAAGAGCTGAGACGAGGTGATTCGGACTAAGCTGTGAGTTCAGACGGGATCTTTTGTGTATACTGGAAGGACAAATGATGTGTACAACTTCTTTCGACGATTCATAAAGGAAGAGAAGTGACACAGATCGGTAGGAAGGAGAAAGATGGTTCTATTGCCCAAGTTACATGCCCAAACGTGGTCGTCGAGTAGAACAAGTTTATGGGATGCGTCGACAAAGCTGATATGTTGAAGTATCAATGGGATTGACAGAAAAAGAAAAAGTGGTGGCACCGCCTACTGTGGCACTTCATAGACATTACAACGACCAATGCCTTTGTCTTGTTCAAGTTGTCCACTATACCAGATGCTAACAAGATGACGTTGAAAGACTTTAGATGTCGCATTGTTACTGGTTTGGTTGGAAGTTATTTGTGCAAGGGTGAGAGAGTTCGGGCATCCAGAAAATTGAAAGTTTTCCCCAAATTCAAGCCTTACGTTCCTTCATAAAAGAGATTGGATCAATAAAAAACACTTACCTGTTCAAGTTACTTCAAGAAGATGTACTAAATGCAGTACAAAGATTCAGCCCCATCGCACAAAATAGCAATGCTCAGTTTGTAAAGTTCTATTGTGCATGAATTACACAAAGAACTGCTTTAGTTCTTTTCACTAGAAGTTAGGTTTTTTCTGCACATGTTTCAAAGTGGTCTCTACCAGACACCACCTTATATTTCAGTTCATAGTTGGAATAAATTTTTTTTAGTTCAATATTTGTCGGTTTCTAAGGCCAGGGACACAGGAAACGTAAAAAAAAGCGAAATTTTCTGACGATTTCGTAATTCGTGCCGGAAAGGGTTAAATGATTGTTGAAAACGCAGTGGCAAAAATACAAAACTGCAGAAACTCTGAACAGCCAGGATGAATGCCATCTATAAAAAAAATATCAATCAGTACAAATTTGAAAACAGACAAAATGTTTATCAAAAGAATGGCTTTTTTCATATATTTTCTTGCAAAGTTGGAAAAAGAAGTAAAGATAAAGGTTCTCCCCCTTAAAAATATGTTAACTAGGATCATTTTGCATATTATGAAGTAAGAATTGTTTTCTTTACATGTCTCCTTATGTAATGGACTACTCATAGATTTCACCCTAGGCTAATTGAGATTGGTTGACTACAATCTTTTTCTTGACATTTAAACTTTGGCCAAAGTTATCCTTACAGCCTAGCCAAATATTTTATTACTATTATTCTTAAACTTTAGGGTAAAATTCTGTTTGGAGCTACTTTTTGTTACTATGGAAAGTGGTTAAATTAGGAAAATGAAAATTTTATGACTTATGAATTTTCATTACTAAAACTTAATTTTTAAAACAGCTATTAGAGCCAAGAAAGTGTTGCAATTATTTCTAATCAGAGACTATCAGAGAAGTATTGTTGCATTACTTTTCACAAATTTGAACATGCATAGCTTATAGTATAAGGCAAGAATTGCCTTATAAAATTTTAGGGATGGTTCTACAGACAAAATTATGTCCCAGCAAATATTTTGAAGTACCTACTTCTGCTCCTTCTCACTCTAGAGGGCAGTGACTTCTGATGCTCCTTTTCACTCAAGAGGGCAATGACTTTTGATGACCTTTAATAATCTTTGTGTTATAGGATTGAAACTTTTTATTTTAACCTAAATGCTATAAAACTATAGACTACTTGGCTATTTTCTTATTTGAATTTTATTTATATTAAATCTTTACTTGTAAATCCATGGACAAAATTCAGTTCCAGTAAACTCTTCTTGATAGCTATACCAATTTTATGACTTCCATGGCATAAAACAAAGTAATGACATTATTTTAGACTTTTCATTACTAAAACTTAATTTTTAAAACAGCTATTAGAGTCAAGAAAGTGTTGCAATTATTTCTAATCAGAGACTGCTTTGGTAGAAGTATTGTTGCATTAATTTTTACAAATTGGAACATGCATAGCTATAGTATAAGGCAAGAATTGAAAAAAAGTCTACCAATAAATTTTCAGTGAAATGCAATTTCCAAATATAATAATCACTATGGTCATAAGTGCATCCTAAACCAACCCCCCCCCCCATCCCTAATGGGTACAAACACAGCTCTAGGTCATACATAAGAGTACTGATATTGAAAATATGATGCATTAGTAACAAAATTATGGAAACTACAACAAAGAATTATGGAAATCAGGTTTTCAGAATGAATCATTTAAGACACCTAACCGATCCAACTCAATCTTTTAAATATTTATTTACAATATATTTGCACATTACTTTATGACATTTAGTCTAAGCTGGTTATTGGAGAGTGCATACATTGTGTCTCCAGGCTTGGGACTATCTTATTTTACTGACCAGTCTGTATTGCATGGTAATTTTCCATCAGTATTAAGCCCATATGCCAATAAATAGGCTTCAGCCATGTTATCAATGCAGTTTGTGTTGAACCTCCAGCATTACGACAAAGGCAGCAGTCCCCTTTACATATAGGATAATTTGTTCAAGTTTCATATCACTGTTTGTTCTTTCTGACTTAATAATAAATAAAAAAACAAGTTTTTCAACTGAAAGTAAGGAGCAACATCAAAACTTAAAACAAGCAAAAAATTTTCCGTATATGAAAGGGGCTGTCCCCTCCTCAACGCCTTGCTTTTTATGATAAAGTTTTTTATTTTTTAAAAAAAATAAAGTTCTGAGACAGAATCAAACTTTAGCATAAAGAGCAAGGCATTGAGGAGGGGACAGCCCCTTTCATATACGGAATAATTTCTGTTTGTTTTAAGTTTTAATGTTGCTCCTTACTTTCAGTTTAAAAAATTTGTTTTTTTATTTAATTTCTGATTGTTTTTTAGTTAATGCGGCTTTTATTTTGGCTCACCGTCATTGAATAAGTAAACAAAATTTGCATACAAATTTTACTTTTCTTTTGCTAAATGTCTGTCTCTAAATTTGGTTCTGACGTTATTTACAGATTAACTTACGTAATGAACTTCTATATTCATATATTTTTCTTCTGGCAAAAAATCAAAGTTGCAGATTTTTGCAGATATGAGCTTGAAACCTATGTAATAGGGTTTTCTGATACGCTGAATCTGACGGTATGATTTTCATTAAAATTATTTCACTTATAGGGTATGTTTCCCCCCTCTTTAAAAAATCAGGTAAATTTTCTAAGGCTCATAGCCTTTGATGAGTAATACTAAACTTAATAAAAATTTAAATATTTAGAATCAGCATTATAAGCCCATTCTTTTGATTCATTTATTGACATCAAAATTCCGTTTTTAAAAGTTTTGATTACTATTGAGCCGTATTGCTTGTTTTTTTATTGTTTTTTTATTATGTATATGTTATTACGTATATGAGGGGGTTCTCCCCTTTGTCAATGCCATGCTCTTTACGTTAATAGTTAAAAAAAAATTAATTCACAAACCTCTGAATCACAAAAGCAGTTTAATTAGAATAGATAGCTCTTTTGAAAGCACTAAAAAAAACTGTAGCATAAAGAGCAAGGTATTGACTTGGGGGAGAACCCCCTCATATACGTAATAATTTATGTTCGTTTTAAGTTCTAATGTTGCTTCTTACTTTCAGTTGAAAAAACTTCTTTTTTTTAAATTTAATTTCTGATTGTTTTTTAAATAATGCTTGGAAATCCGGCGCCCCTTCATAGAAATGTTCCTTACCCCAAAGAAACATCCTCCACAGAAAAATTCTCCTGAGTAACCCCCTCCTCCAGCCCCCCCCCCCCAACACAAAAAAATCCTTCCTGAAAATGTCTGTATACTTCCCAATAACCAATACAATATGTAAGCAATGGGTAAAGTTCATAACTTGCAGCCCTTCCCCTGGGAACTGTGGGGAATTAGGTCATCCTAAAAGACATATATATTAGATTTTTGACTATGCTGAACAAAATGACTATCTCAAAATTTTAATTGGGTGACTTTGAGAAAAAATGAGCATGGGAGGGGGCCTAGTTGCCCTCCATTTTTTTTGGTCACTTAAAAAGGGCACTAGAACTTTTAATTTCTGCTCCAATGAGCCCTCCTACGATATTCTAGGACCACTGGGTCAATACGATTACCCCTGGGAAAAAAAAATAAACACGCAGCCATGATCTTTCTTCTGGCAAAAAATGAAAAATTCCACATTTTTGTAGATAGGAGCTTGAAACCTCTACAGTAGGGTTCTCTGATACGCTGAATATGATGGTGTGATTTTCATCAAGGTTCTATAACTTTTAGGGGGTCTTTCCCCCCTTTTTCGAAAATCAGCCAAATTTTCTCAGGCGCGTAACTTTTGATGGGTAAGATTAAACTTGATGAACCTTATATATTTGAAATCAGCATTAAAATCTGATTCTTTTGATGTATCTATTGGTATCAAAATTCTGTTTTTTAGAGTTTTGGTTACCCTTGAGCCGGGTCGCTCCTTACTTACAGTTTGTTACCACAAACTGTTTGATAATAGAGTTGTGAGAAAGTCAAACTTTAGCGTAAAGAGCGAGGCGTTAAGGAGGGGACAGCCCCTTTCATATAAGGAATAATTTCTGTTCGTTTTAAGTTTTAACGTCGTTCCTTACTTTCAGTTAAAAAAATTGTTTTTTTTATTTAATTTTTAAACGTTTTTGAATAAATGCAGGTTTTGATCTTGGCTCACTGTACATGAATAATTAAAACAAAATTTGCATATTAATTTACTTTTATTTGGTTAAATGGCTTTCTTGAAACTTATTTAATTTTATTTACGAACGTTTTTATTAGTAATAAATATACGTAACTTACGAATTAACTTACGTAATGAACTTCTATATTCATATATTTTTAATACGTATTTTTGGGGGTTCGCCCTCTAGTCAATACCTTGCTCTTTAAGCTAAAGTTCGAATTTTGCTCCAATTCTTTAAAAATGACCACTTAATCAAAAAGGCCATTAATTAGAATAAATAGCTCTTATGAAAGTACTAAAAAATCTTTGGCTTAAAGAGCGAGGTATTGACTAGGGGGTGACCCAATCATATATGTAATATTTTCTGTTCGTTTAAAGTTTTGATGTTGCTGCTGTTGCAGCTGAAAAACTTGTTTTTTATACTTCATTTCTGATCTTTTTTTAAATAATGCTGGGAAGTCTGGCGTCCCCTTAATAGCAATGTCCCTTGCCCCATGAAAACTTCCTTCATGGAAAGATCCTCCCGCATACCCCCCGACCAACCCCCCCTCCCCACTACCAGAAAAAATCTTCCCTGAAAACGTCTGTATTTTTCCCAATAACCAATACTATATGTTAACATTGGGTAAAGTTCATAACTTTCAGCCCTCCCCCCAGGAACTTTAGGGTATTAAGTCATCCTAAAAGACATATTTATAGTATTTTCGAACATGCTGAACAAAATGGCTATCTCAAAATTTTGATCAGGTGACTTTGGGAAAAAAATGAGCGTGGGAGGGGGCCTAGTGGCCCTCCATTTTTTTTTGGTCACTTAAAAAGGGCACTAGAACTTTTAATTTCCATTCCAATGAGCCCTCCCACGATATTCTAGGATCACTGGGTCGATACGATCACCCCTGGGAAAAAGAAAGAAAAAAACAAACAAACAAATAAATACCTTGCTCTTTAAGCTAAAGTTCATGATCTTTCTTCTGGCAAAAAATGCAAAATTTCACATTTTTGTAGATATGAGCTTGAAACCTCTACAGTAGGATTCTCTCATACGCTGAATATGATGGTATGATTTTCATTAAGGTTCTATAACTTTTAGGGGGTCTTTCCCCCTTTTTTCGAAAATCAGCCACATTTTTTCAGGCGCGTAACTTTTGATGGGTAGGACCAAACTTGGTGAAACTTATATATTTGAAATCAGCATTAGAATCTAATTCTTTTGATGTATTTATTTGTATCAAAATACCGTTTTCTAGAGTTTTGGTTAACACTGAGCTGGGTCAATCCTTACTTACAGTTTGTTACCACATTTGATGAAATTGAATTTTTGTAATAAATCAAACTAAATACTCACTTTAGATTTTCTTCTTTAATAAGACAGTATTAATCTGCAATAGGAACAAATAAATAATATACCAGCACCCTCACCCAAAAAGATGATGGGCAACTACCCCCCCCCCCCATGCTCTTTTTTATTACTAAAAGACTATGATCAAAATTGTTACCTAGCCATTTGATGGAACATAGTTGGCAGGTCCAATAACTTACCTTTGCAGATTATATGACCTCACTCCCTCCCATAGCTGCTGGGTAAAGGATTGCTAGTTATGTGATTGGCATATTATTGATGTAGCCTATAGCTTTGTAGCCTATTTGCTATTTGGAAATGTATTTAATTTTGTTGAGTGGAGATTCTCACAGAGGGCAGTTTTTTTTGGGAGGGGGGGAGAAGGGGTTCCCAGGCAGATTTGGAAAATGGTTATAAACTAAATAATAATAAAAAAATTCTAATGAAATAATGTACAACATCATAACTTAATTCGAACAGTAAGTACTCTGTAGGTCAGGGATGCCCATTCTTCAGGCACTGCCAAAAAAAACTGTTTAAAAAAACTTTAAAATTATAGCATACAATACAAGGGGAGGCCCCCTTCACACATGGGATAATTTCTGGTTTTTTTTAGTTTCAAATTTGTTTCTTACTTTTGGTTGGAAAAACTTGTTCTGTTTTTTTTGTCAAGCAGTTTGTGGTAACAAACTGTGAGTAAGGAGCCTTGTTCATCGATAGTAACAAAAGCTCTAAGAAACAGAGTTTTGGTGACAATAGATACATCAAAAGAACCACATTCTGATGCTTATTCCAATTATGTAACAAACCTGAGAAAATTTTCCCAACTTTTGAAAAAGTGGGGGAAATGCTCCCAAAACATCAACTGACCTTAATGAAAATCACACCATAAGATTCAGCATACCAGAAAACCCTACTATAGAGGTTTCAAACTCCTGTAGAGTTTCAAACTCCTATAGTGTCCTCTTCAAGTGACCAAAAAACTGGAGGGCAGGTAGCCCAATTCCCAGGCTCATTTTTTCCTCAAAGTCACCCAATCGAAATTTTTAGATTGCCATTTCTTCAGCATAGTCAAAAAGGGTAATAAATATGTCTTTAGGATGACTTAACCCCCCACATCATGTGAGCATCTTTTCATGGGGGAAGGAAATTTTCCATGGAATCAGATTATCCAATATTATTAAAAAAATCAGAAATAAAATAAAAAAATAAGTTTTCAACTGAAAATAAAGAACAACATTAAAACTTAAAACAAGTAGGAATTATTATGTAAATAAGTGGGGTTGCTCCCTCCTTTTATAATGCATTTTCCATCAATTCTGCCAATCGGTCTCTCAACCCATGTTGAGAGACAGACAGGGCATCGAATCAACTATAATACCATGTGTAATGTGGCAGCCTGTATTGTAAACATAATATTTAGGCTCTATATTTAATGACTATGAATGTTGTTGGACCTTATAGCATAGAGCTGCATGATTTTTCTGCGTGGATGAATGCTAAGAACAAGGTCACTTGTGCGTGATGCTCTCACTACTTTTTTTTGCTGTGATGAAATATATCTAAAGAAAGTCCCCTCTGAAAGGAAAAGAGCCCAAAGTGAGTTTGAATTTTTCAAAGCTTGGAGGTTTTCCCCTTCTGTCTGTTTAAAGAAAACGGATTCATAATTGTATCATTGTTCATTTCAATTTTAAGGGTGACCTATATTTGCAACACTTCATTAAATAGTAGTAAAAGGGTACTTTTATTTATTTGGTTGTCTTTTTCCTAAAAGATTTTTTAAAATCTCTAAATTGATATACATTTATTACAAATTTAATTGTTTAATTGTTTATTAATATAATATAATTGTTATAATTTTTGTTTCTTATGTCCGCTTTGACGGATTATATTTTGTTATTTTTTTTGTATTTATCTAGGTCTAGATATATGTTTAGTAGATAATGATTTTTTTCGCCACCGCAACCCTCTACCGTCACATACATTAACTTTTATTGATGATGGTTAGAGATATCGTTTTACCTCCTGGGATAAGCAATGTCCTGCAACTTGAAAGTCGAAGGGTTGATTTTTCCAGCCAGTTTAATGAAAGAATAAATATAAATTTAGATATTAGTGCTACTGAGATTTTCACAAATGAACCATCAAGGTATATTTTTAAAGAGGGGGCACTACCCTTGTATTGTGATAGGGGCCATTTTGGCCTTAACATTTTTCATTTGAATTGTCAGGGATTGAATTCTGCGCATAATTTTTTATCGGAATTAATAAATACTAATGTCTTTCACGTGATCGCTTTAACTGAAACGTGGTTAAAGGATAATAACTCGCAATTACTACATATCCCTGGTTATAATTTATATGTAAGGAATCGCGAGTATTACCAACATGGAGGCCTAGCAGCTTACATTCAGGCTGATTATATGGTTTCAATAAGAGAAGATCTTACAATATATAGAAAGAAAGTTTGCGAGTGTTTTTGTTTTACATATAACTAGAGAGAATTTGAATTTTTGTATTGTTGTAGTATATAGACCTCCACAGAGCCTGCTCCAAGACTTTATGGACCTATTTAAAGAACAATTAATGAAACTTCCAATTAACTCTATGCCATGTTTTATTATGGGGGACTTTAATATTGACCTTATAGACCAGTCATCTTCTAGTACTGAATTTATTAATAGAAGTTTATCTAATGGGTTTCATCCTTGTATAAATATCCCTACAAGAATTACGGGAACATCAGCTAAGCTTCTGGATAACATCCTTTCTAATGTACCCTTGAGTCTTCCCAGGGTCCTTATCAATGATGTATCTGACCACTTTGGAGTTTTAGCTAGCTTTAAAGCTGTCATAAAGGTGGTTAAAGGCGAAACATCAAGGATTCCAGTGATCACTAAAAGTGCGATGGTAAAAATTAAAAATGATATAGAAAAAGTGGATTGGTACGATGTTCTAGGTGATGTTTAGGACGCTAATTCAAAGTTTGTTTTATAATATGAAAAGTTGCAGAGTTTGATAAGTCAAGTAGTCATATTGAAACCGTTTAATAGAAAGCACTCAAGTAAAAAACCTTGGATTACTCCTGTGATTTTCAAGCAAATAAATGTAAGAGATAAAATGTTTAGAGCTCAAATAATTAACCTAACACGAGAAAATAAGCAATTATATAAAATTTATTGAAATAGGTTGAATACAATTTTAAGAAATAAAAAAAAGAAATATTTTGAGAATAAGTTTAGGGAGGTCGAAGGATAACCTAAGAAAACCTGGGGACTAATAAAAGAAGTGATTGGATTAAAAATAAATAGTGTACCTGATGAATTAGTTAGTGTAATGGGAAAGACTTTGAATTCTGAAAAGGACATATGCAATGAATTTCTGAGTTATTTTTCGAATATTGGTCTGAATTTAGCTATGTCAGTTGTACCTGATAGTGGTGATCCAACGTCCGAGTCCTTATTGGGGGACCCCATTGATGTGTCTCTTCACCTTAGACTTCTAACAGTTGATGAAATTAAAAAAAATATTTATGGGTTTCGTAGTAATTCATCTGGTAGCGACCATATTACTCTAAAAACTCTTAAGTGTATTTTTCCTGTTATAGCTGAAGTTTTATGTGGGTTAATTAATGAGTGTTTTCGTCAAGGAAAATTCCCAGACTGTTTTAAAGTTTCCGGTATAACCCCAATTCATAAGGGTGGTATTCAAAATAACCCAGGGAACTATAGACAGATATCTGTTTTACCCATAATTTCCTGTGTTTTAGAGACGTGTTTTATTATTAGAATAATGAGTTTTTTGGATGATCATAAGTTACTGGCAGAGACACAATTTGGGTTCCGTAGAAAAAGGACAATGAGACAGGCGATGATTTATTTGACAACTATTATTAATGATGTATTAGATAAAGGTTTCAAAATAGGTGCTCTATTTTTTGATCTGATGAAAGCTTTCAACAGTGTGGATCATGAACTTCTACTTAAGAAGTGTGAGGTGTATGGTTTGAGGGGTAAATCATTAAATTTTTTTAGAAGTTTTTTAAGTAAGCGTTATCAGTATATCCAACTAAATGATTCTTCTTCCGAAAAAAAGCGTATTGAAATAGGTGTTCCGCAAGGATCAGTTCTCGGTCCTATATTATTCTTGATATTTATTAATGATTTATCAAATTGTCTAAATAATTTTTGCTATAGAATAAATGAACTAACGGTAAACCCGACTAATGAAACAGTTTTACTTTTTGCTGATGACACAACAGCCATTAGCACAGCTAAGACAGCGGAGCTGCTGCAGATTTCCATGAAGGAATCAGTTAATAGAATTGCAGCATGGCTGAGGGTAAATAAATTAAGGATTAACATGGCTAAATCTAACTTTATTATTTTCTCGCGATCACCTAACTTACCCATGGATCAAGGAATTAGATATGCCTAATGGCGTTATAAATACCTTGGGATCGTAATAGATGAAACTCTATCTTGTAAGGAACATGTTACTTTAACTAGCAAAATTCTGGCAAGAAATCTCGGTATAATGAAGAAACTCCAACATTGTTTTCCCAAGTCTGTCCTTCGCCATCTTTATTTTTCTTTAATACACCCGTATATACTTTATTGTTCAAGTATTTGGCTCTCTACTTTTTCTTCTACCCTAAAACCAATAAGAGTTCTACAAAATCATGCAGTAAGAATTTTAGCCGGTATATCTCCCCGTATGTCTGTTCGAGAAATTTACCCAAATTTAAAAATTTTGCCAGCTGCAGACCTTTGTGAATTCTTTATATTGTGATTTATTTTTGGACTGCAGAAGGATGTTCAGCCTCGTTGTTTTGGTTATTTATTGTCCATTAAGTCTACTGTTCATTCTCATGATACAAGGGGTAGCGCGGACTTCTGTGTACCTAGAGGTATATCTTCCCGTTCATGTTTTTCTGTTCTTTATAGAGGTACGCGGAAATGGAATAGTTTGAATAGTGATATTAAGACTATTGGTGACCCCAATATTTTTAGAAAAACCATTAAGGAATTGCTTTTTGCTGAATATGAGTTTTGACTGATTAATTGATCTATTTATTGTGGGGGTTTTGTTGATATGTTGTTCCCAGAGGATGTATAATATATGATATTATTTTGTATTTATTGTTAAGTGCGTTGGTATTAGTGGTGTCGGTGGCCAAGTGTTCTTTGTTTTAAGTATTTTGTTTTCTCTACCTCCCCCACGGACAAGCTTTGCTTTTTAGGGGAGGCAGTAATAATTTTTTGTTGCTATGTTTTTTTTCAATAAATCGTTCTTCTTCTTAAAAAAAAAATTACTTATTCATACCTGAGATCAATTTGCAAGTTTTGACCTACTTTGGAATCCATTTTCTCAAAATCACATTTAAATTCATTGAAGCTAGGAAACGTGAACCTCCTACCTGGTTAGATAAAATTGATGGACTTAAGTAAGTTTTATTGCACTAAAGCACTAGGGCCATGGCACTTCAAAAAAATGAAATTAGATTTAAATTTCTTGAAATTACAGAAGCATAATAGAAACAAAGAAAAACAAATCACAAAATTTCACTTCTGTACTCAATTGCCAACCTGAGCAATTTTCCTAAATTTTAAATCTTGAAAAACCTTCAACCCTCATTACATTCACCAGCCGTCTCTCATGACATACAATCTTGTCCATACATCCACAATTCAGGCAAAAGTAAGGACCATCTGACTTGCATTTCTTCATTTCTACTTACATTTAATGGGTTTAAAAGAATTTTTGTGTGGCTAAGTCAGTAGGCGTAATTAAATATTTTTTTCCTCATTTTTGAACATTTTAAATTGTTAAAAAAGGTTAAATTTTCAAAATTTCTAGTGCCAAAAATATATGTCAATAAATATTAATTGCACTTGAAAGAGCAACCACTGGTAACAGAAACACAGAAATATTGAAGGTGATAAAAAATGTTTATTGACTGAAAATTTGTCAAACCTAGAGAAAGGGCTCCTCAATAATTAATAGCTTAAAAATATCTACTTTAAACACAGCAAAACACATTTGTTTGAAAGTCAGAATGGCCTGAAAAATTATTTAATCCTAATCATGCTTTGAGACCTTTGGCTGATTGTCTAAATGCTTTTACAAATCACTGAAGATAAAATGTTGTGTGCAAACTGAACACCAATATGTAAGTAAGTATGGTGTCACTAGACTTTTAAGGTCCAAACTGGTAGTACTGATCCCCATTTTGTGGCGCTTTATCCAGGAAGTGCAACTGGAAGCTAGGGGTGAGTAATCCTATGCTTTTGTATGCCCTTCCTGCTTACCTTCCCCAGATTTCTCCAGGTACTCATTTAAAGCTGGGTCATCTATGGCTGAGCTTACAGAGTCACATCTCTGACCCATATTCCAAACCAAATAAACTTGCAATGCCAGGAATTAAACCTGTGCCCCTTGGACAAAGGATTCTCAACCCAGAGCACCAATCACTTAGCCAGGAACACTAATGAGACCAGGGAAAAAAAATATTTGAAACAATATATTAATATAACAATATAAACATAAACAACAATATAACAATAAACAATATCTTTTATTTAGATAAAATTAATTTTAATACAGGCATCAACAAAACTCCAGCAGGGATTGTATTTAATTAAGATACAAACAAGCACTGTGAATGCTTAGCTTTGTGATATTCTAGTCTTGAAATAATAAATAAATAAAAAATTCTATTTGTTTTCCAGCAGCAAATGCACAGCAAAGCAAAATGCACAGCTTTAATGCCTTTCTATGTCATCTAAAAAAAACCATTAAATTGCTTTAAAACAGAAGGGATTTTAAAAACAATTATACTGATCAGCAAGAAGAATGTTAACATAACTCTAAACTTGACATTTTTTAAGACAAATTTATAGCATAGCAAATGCCAGCTTTAATCCTGTTCTATGTCATCTCTAAAAAAAAAAATTAAATTGCTTTAAAAAAGAAGGGATTTTAAAAACAATTATACTGATTAGCAAGAAGAATATTAACATAACTCTGTAAACTTGGGACTTTTTTAAGACAAATTTATAGCAAAGCAAATGCACAGCTTTAGCGCCTTTCTATGTCATCTAAAAAAAACATTAAATTGCTTTAAAAAAGAAGGGATTTTAAAAACGATTATACTGATCAGCCAGAAGAATATTAACATAACTCTCTAAACTTGACATTTTTTAAGACAAATTTATAGCATAGCAACTGCACAGCTTTAATCCTGTTCTATGTCATCTCTAAAAAAAAACATTAAATTGCGTTAAAACAGAAGTGATTTTAAAAACAATTATACTAATCAGAAAGAAGATTATTAACGTAACTCTTGAAACTTGGCACTTTTTTAAGACAACTTTATAGCGAAGCAAATGCACAGCTTTAATGCTGTTCTGTCATCTCTAAAAAAACATGAAATTGGATCAAATTTATTTTGATATAAGATACTTCAAAGACTTTTAGTTTAATCTGGGAAATGAGGGGCCAGGTATTCCTTCACAATTTATACATAATGTAAACAAACAGTAATTAATAATTTTCCTTTTAGAAAGAAGAAAGTTTATTTAAAGAAATATGTATATATTTAACACAAATCAAGTGACATCAATTAAATGAAAAAACACAAAAACTCATGTAGAATAAATAATATCAGCCATATATTTAACCTAGAGGTAGATATAACAATAATAAAAATCTCCAATGCAATACGTCACAATACCGCTGGGAAACTACTTACCCAAGAAGTAATTGGAATACTAGGGGCAACTTTGCAAACAGGCAAGACCAAAATGCTAATGCTAATTGGCAAAATAACCAGAATAATGAAAATAGAACAAATGAAAGTACTACACCAAATAACTGGGCACCCCAGGGAAATGACACAAGCCTAATTTTGGCGGCAGAATATTTTATAGGTCTCTAAAAGTAATAATAACATCTTTAAGTGCAGAAAATAACAAAATATTACCAATATTTAACAATTTTAGTGTTGCAGATATTTATTTTAATGCCCTAATAGACTCGAGAGCCACTGTAAATGTAATAAACATATCCGTGTTTAATGCATTACCCAGGCACATCAAACAACAAATAAACTGTTCATGTCCTAACTTATCAAGCGTGACAGGACATAATTTAGTGGTTAAAGGATCTATATACCTGACCATACGTAAAGATAATAGAAGTTTCCCTACTAGATTTATTATCTGTAAAAATTTCCCTTATGAAGCAATAATAGGTTCAAATTTTTTTCAAACAAACAACATACTATTGGACGTAGCTAATTCAAAATTTATTGTCGGAAAAACGGGTCAGAGTGAACAATATCCAAAACAATTCAACAAAGGTAAAAATAAATGATATGAAAGAATACAGAGACAAACAAATTCTGAAAATTACCAAATTATGGAAAGAAATTGCAAGAGTAGATTCCTCTAATAATAAACCTAACAAAATTGTTTTTAATTCAATAAATACAAAAACCTCTGGAAAATACTACGGATTCTTAGTGCATAAAACAAAAATTCCACCTAAATCAATGCAAAGAGTTCAAATATCACAAACGATTGAACCAATTAAAGACAAAAATAAAATTTGAATTGCTTCACCAATAGAGAATATCCCTAAAAATTTAACATGTGAAGAACAAATTATAAACTACAAAAAAGGAGAGGGTTACATTTGGATAGCCAATACCCACGAAAATGATGTAATTAACTTAAAAAAGGGAACATGCCTAGTAGAGATACAAGTTGTGTCAGAAGTAGACGTAAATAATTGGAAAAAATCAGGGGAAAACTTAGTAAATAATATAAATACACAAGAAAACGAATACCCTCTATCCAAAACCCAATTTAAAAAAAAAATTATTCAAATCATATCACCAATATATGTATGTGTGTGTGTATGTAGAGGTGGGGGTGGGTGTGTGTGGGAGTGTGTGTGGGTGTGTTTTTGTGTATGTGCTTGCGTGTGTGAGTATGTATGTGTGTGTGTGCGTGTGTATATGTGTTTATGTGTGTGAGTGTATGTGTGTGTATGTGTGTGAATGTTTGTGTGTGTTTATGTATTTATATGTGTTTATGTTTGTGTATGTGTGTGTATGTGTTTGTATGTGTGTGTATGTGTGTGTATGTGTGTGTCTGTGTGTGTTTGTGTGGGTATGTATTTATATGTCTGTATTTATGTGTTTGTATGCGTGTGTATGTGTGTGTATTTTTTTGTGTGTGTGTGTGTGTGTCTGTGTGTGTATATATGTG